>NW_006435762.1:9723699-9744180 GCF_000325575.1 Pteropus alecto
ATTTCTGAAGGTGTATATCAGAATCGCTGAAGAAGCATTTTCAAAACACACATACGTCTAGGTCCTACTCCAAACTTACTGACTGAAAATCTCTAAGTCATGAGTCGGGCATGTGTATTTTATAAAAACTCCCCAGGCAATTCTGATTCACCATATTGGTTAAACATCACTGCTATTATGTTTTTTATTTTCCCCAACAGGAATTTAACATGGTGCAACTTTAAACCAAATAGCCCATTCAAAAATAAAATTTATAAGAGTTTATTTGAGCCAAACTGATGACATATGCTGGGAAGCAAGATCTCAAATGCTCCCTAAGTAGCCCGTATAATGCATTTTACATTTCTCAGCTGGCAAATAACAAAAGTAATATAAACGGACTATGTTAAGAGACCTTAAAACATAAACTACAGTTGAAAATCAAAATCAATAACATACTAAATAGAAAATAAATAAATAAATGAGACCTGAAATAAACACCAGCTTGAAAAGCCACTAGACCAATTCAAACAAAACAATCACTAACCCCAAATTCTCAGGGCTATCTATTACCATTAAAAGAAATAAAAATAAAGAAGACCATCTGCAGAACATAGCCAAAGTATGTAGAAATCCAGAGGATACCTGAATTATTCTGCACTGTATACATATTTCTCCTATTAGGCATCATCTTATATTCATTCCCTTCTTTCCGGGTCCGCCGCTGACCGGCCTCTGAGGATTCTCTGGAGAAAAGAAAATTTTAAAGGGTGAGCATTTAAACAGGGAACTCTTTTAACTCTTTCTCTCTAAAGACAGTCAGTCTCACGCAAGACTTTGGCCTCAGAGAAAATGGCAATACCTACGAGAATGAGTTACTCTGAGCTTCCGCCAGCCGCAGTCTCTTGGCATGATTCTTCCCTTGATAGTGAGCCTGAGCCACAGCCGGAGAACTAAAGGAGGCATCACAGAGCTTACAGTAATCGTTCTCTGTGGCCAGGATCACTCGGCCTCCCGGCTTAAAGGAGCCCATCTGACATCAAAGACACAAGAAACAAGGTTAAAAAAATCTGGAGCTTATTCCCTCCCTCTCCTCAAAGTTCCTTCTAAGAGTTGAAAAATAACCAAAGGTTATGGCATGAGGACAAACGCTCAATAAGGAAAGGAAATAATTCATTCCGGGAAAAAAAGAAAAGAAAGAAAGAAAAGAGAAGAGAAGAGAAGAGAAGAGAAGAGAAGAGAAGAGAAGAGAAGAGAAGAGAAACAAACAAACAAAGAGAGAAAGAGAAAGAGGGAGGGAGGGAGAGGGAGGGAGAAAGAAAAAGACTAGGAGATGCTTAATCATAGTTTTTTGTACGACTATGTACCAAACTGATGATTGGCTCATTGCTATCCCCACTGAAGAAATTTTCTTTTTTTTAAAGTTCAAAAACCCAGAAAAAGTAGAGTCTTCCCAGAATCCACCAACAAGCATGTACTGAACACCTACTGTTTTTAGGACTTGCTACATAATGCAGAAGCTATATACAGACATAAATTTAAAAATGAGCACCTGCCCTCAGAGTCTACAAATTAGCTACAGATATAATTAGGGAAAAATAATCCAAAGATCCAGATAATTATATTCAGGTTGGGAAACGAGTTATAGGAAACCTAACACAGTGCCTGGAAGATAGTATACACTCAATAATTATTGATGCGTTAACAAAGAATGACAAACTAGATTTTTTTGTCTGGAGGAGAATAAAATACACAAGTCTGAAAAGCATATCATATCAAGACTAGCTGAAAGAAATAACACTATTTTACCTGGAAGGAAAGATTTTCTAGGAACAGGATAGCTGTCTTCAAAAATCACAAAAGGCTATGCTATGAAAGAAGGCTAAGGCTGTTTATCAAGGAGCATGGAGCTGGCTAAAAACAGTCATCAACAGGGAGTAGCCTTCAGGAATTGGTACTGTGAGAACTACACTACCTGAAGATCTCTCTGGAAATCTTCCTTTTCTCTGATTCTGTTTTTAACATATCTCATTTATACCCTTGAATTCATGAGGATGGAAGGGTAGCTGGTATTGCTATCTACACTGTAAGTATTAGGAAAATGACATACAGAAAAGTAAAATTATACCATGGTGGTTAGGAGTAGAAGTCTAAAGTCAAAAAAAATTCTTGCATCACCACCTTACAAAACTTGTAACTCCATGGTCAAGTTATTTAGCTTACCTGAGCTTCTAATAAACTTCCAGCAGCATTGGTTGCTGGCCCCATGGATTACACTTTGAGTAATAAGGCCAATACCTCTAATGCAAGCATTACTTGAAGTCAGGGTCCAGGACTAGAATGAGGCAAGGCAGGTACCTGCCATGGGCACAACATTTAAGGGAGCATCAAAAATTTGGCAATCAAGATAAATAACATTTTAATGGAATATTTTTACAAATCAAATCTAATGCAAAAAAAAAAATCAAAGAGGAACAGAATATCGAAATTTTAAATAAAGACAGGATCAGTTACGGTGCCATGCAAACCCATACTGCCACCAGAGGCAAAAGAAAAATCAGTAATACTTATCCTGTCTAAGTTTTTGACCACTGATTTTTTTACATTGATTTTGAATGTTTTAAATATCTACTTTGACTACTAATTTTTTTGTCTCCTCCTTAAATTCTGTGCCCAAGTCAAGGGCATCCCTCTCTGCACCCTAGTCCCAGCCCTGAATGAAATAATGCATGAAAAGTGCTTAGCAGAGTGTCTGCCATAGTAAATACTCAATTAGAGTTATTATTTTTGACCACTGTATTCTTCTATGGACAAACAATACTTCAAAGACAGAGTAAGAAGCAGAATCCATATTTCAGGGGTTATTTTGTTTGAAACACCTGTTCAATCTTTCGAAGAGTAAAAGAAACTCTGCTCTCAACCAGAAGGAGTTTATACAGGTTTTCTGCAGAGGTTATAAAAAAGCGGGGCGGCGGGAGAGGAGGCAATCTCAAGAAACCGATCTTGCAGGAAGGCAAAATATAAAGTACACGGGATTGACTTTGAGTAATAAGGCCAATACCTCTAAGTTATTGCAAGCATTTCATGAAGTCAGCATCCAGGACTAGAATGAGGCAATAAGATATAAATGTTTAACTCTCAGGGTTAGTTGGTTTTTATTCTAGCTTGACCACAGGCATTAAGGGTCATTTAACTCAGAATTTTGAGAAATACACAGAGAAAGACTCATGAAACAATATTTGTATCATTATTTCATGCATCACAACCAAAGCCAATGGGAAATCTCAAGGTTCATGGATTTCTGGCATGCATTAAATCCAGCACTATAATTCAACGACTTAAAAGCACCAAGTGGGACCTTCAAGAGTATTTGTTCAACTGTATCTTGAGGGGCACGAGGATGACAAATTTCATCCATGACCATTTACGCAAAGGACAGTTTCCACCCTGACACGTGTCTCACCTGTGGAGGGACTGGAACAGCTGGGGTAGCCACAGGTTCCACCGCATTGCTCATTCTGGCAGGAGGAGGACAGCTGTTTGCTGCATAGTAATTTCGAAGTTTCTTACCATGATTTTTACCCTTGAAGTAAAATGAAATGGGTAATCACTACGGGGAATATTTGTGGAGTTGATATATTCACTAAAAAAATAGAAAAAGTAAAAAAACACGAAGAATACTAACTACATTTTATTGTTTCAGATACATGCAACACTGGGGTAAACAGACCACTAACTAGATTTGATTACCTGATCTTAAACAGCCTGCTCGTTTCAAACAGAATGATTAAATTTATGTGGGAAAGATAAAGGAACAAAGCCAAAAGAAATTAATTTCCTATATATTTCTAGAAAAGTATTACATTTTCCAGTGACTTGTATCCTCCCCCAACTTGTTGCCATTCGTATGCTACTGCCTAAATATAAATTTCATGACACTCTCATTTAATCTACTTTACAAATCTGTAATAAAATGGATAATTCAATTATTTTTACAAAAATAGCACTTGCAGAGTATCTTTTTACTTTGTGCCTTAGCTCATTTGCTGCTCACAAAAATCTTGTAAGACGAATTTGTTCATATTATTCACATTGACAGCTGAGGAAGTATAATCCAGAGGGTATGGGGGACTTGCCACCAACACCTTTAGCAGGGCTAAGTAGTGTCCAGACCTTGAGGCAAGCCCTCCAAATACAAAGCAAGGCCCCATTTCACTACAGCATGGCTTCAGGACGCAGTGAACCTCTATGAAAATGGATTTGCCTCTCTCATTCTGTTTTCTTTAAGTTATTCACATGACTATCCTCTTGAAGTGATACGGACTAGTGGGAAGGGTCAGTGGTCTAAAAGCATTCTAAATGAGGGTAAAACATTATATTATTCTTTAAACTGCATTGTAAAAATCAAACCTGTAGGCAAACATTTAATCACCATCTACTACATGCTAAGCCCTAGAAATAAATAGCACTAGTACATGCTCTAGAGGAGGACACAGATATGTAAGCAGTTAATCAAAGTATTTAGGTTAAGTTCTGCCTTCTGACCACTGGAATGCCCTAAAGGTACTCTTACCACAGTCACAGTGACCTCCGGTGAATCAAATCTAAGGGTCACCTCTGTGCCTTCATCATATTCTAACTCTAAGCAGCATGACACAATTGATGCTCCCCGCTTCTATTGTCTTCTGTAACTCCCTCTCACACCCCTGCCTCTCATTCTCTAAATGCTGTGGTGTCTAAAGCTCTACGCTCAGCTCTCTTCTCTCGCTACCTACACTCAAACTGTCATTTTACCCAGTCTCATAGCTTTAAAATCAATAAGTTGGTGACTCTTAAAATTATCTTTCTCCATCCCTGTTATGGACTGAATGTTTGTGTCCTGCCAAAATCATATGTTGAAATCTAATCCCAATATGATGGTATTAGGAGGTGAGGCCTTTAGGAGGTAATTAGTTTTTGAGGGTGGAGCCTAATTAGCGTCCTTTCATAATGAGGCCAAAAGTACCCCTCATCTTCTTTCCACCATGTGGTAATACAAGAAGTCAGTTCTCTGCAATATGGGAGGGGGTCCTCACCAGAACCCAACCATGCAGACCCTGATCTCAGACTTCCAGCCTCTAGAACTGCAAAAACAAATTTTCACTGTTTAAGCCATCCAGTCTCATAATTTGTTATAGCAGTCTCAATAGACTAAGACGATCCCTGACCTTCAGAGCCATCGCTCCAACTGCCTTCCTGCCATACATACTTGGCAGTCTTAAGAGACATATTTAACTTGAAAAATCTAAAGCATAACTTTTGATTCCTCCCCCACAGAACTTTCTCATTACTGCTACTACCACCAGTCATCCACATGTCAGAAAATGATGCCAAGGTAACTCAAGAAAAGCCAAGAGGTCCTTTTCTTGACTCCATTCCTCCGTAAAAGCAACACATCTAATCTGCCAGCCAGTCCTATCAGCCTACCTTCAAAATATATCCTAAATAATTCTATTTCTTTCCATGGACACAGCAAATGCCACAGTAACCCAAGCTACCAACATTTTCCACTTTCTAACTGGTCTCTGCTCTCACTCTTATCCTCCTATAATTCTCATATCAATTAGAGTAATAATTGTAGACATAAATCAGATCATGTCACTCTCTCACATAAAATCTTCCAATGGTTTCCCACTAGACTTAAAATCGACAAATCTTACCTATAAGGCCCTACATGATCTGGCCCTATTCACTTTTCAAATTTTATTTCATATAGCACCTCTTCACCCTGCTCTTTATGCTCCCACCTCACTGGCCTTCTTTCTGGTCCTTATTCTAGCCAAACTCATTCTAGCTGCAGGGCCTTTGTACTTGCTGTTCCTTTGGCCTACAATGTTCTTTCAAGTGGCTGCATGGCTGGTTCCTTCTTATCTTTCAGGTATCAATTCAAACAGCATCTCACTCAATCTGAAGTGTCACAACCATTACTTCCCCCCCGCCCCCCAACATATACACGCTCTCTATCACATAACCACATTGTCTGATTTTACTTGACCATAGTACCACTTATCACTATCTAAAATAATAATGTTTATTTACTTTGTTTTTCTCTTTCCTATCGTCTGGAATGCAGATTCCTTGAAAAAAAGAACCTCGTCTGTCTTGTTTACTGTTCTATCCCTAATGTCTACAACAGTTTCTAGCATATAGGCAATCAGTAAATATTTGTTGGATAAATGAATCCAGTAGTTTAATGGAGATAAGCAAACTGTTAGAATACTGAGAAGGAATGTCTTACTTCTGCCTGAATGTGTTAAGGAAGACTTCTCTGAAAAGGGGACATTTGAGCCATCTTCTAAAATGAGCAAAAGTTTACCAGGTATTTAAGGAGTGAGGGGAAAGAAAATTGTGAACAAAGGAAATAGTCTGAGCAAAGGCCCACAGCATGCTGGAGAAACAGTCTTCAGGATCCTTTGGAGAAGAGGTAGAAGTTGAGATGTGCAGGAGAACTAATCCTTAATGGTTTCATCCACAATTCAGAACTTGAACTTTAGAGATAGTAGGGAGCCCTGAAGGATTTTAAGCAAAGCAGTGATATGATTGGATTGCATTTGATAAAGATCATCCAGGGACCAGCATAAGGAATAAATTAGAGTGATTAAAGCTAGAAGCTGGGAATATACAGAAGACAGCCAGAGACAAAACCCTAGGACACTAAAATACAGACTGCGGATGCAGAAAACTAGATTGAGAATGCCTGGCCTATGAAGTAAGGTGAAAACCAGACAACTGTAGTCTCATGGAAGCCTAGAACAAGGTGTTTCAAAAGCAGGGTCTAGTTAGATGTATTATAACACAGGAACTCTATTTCTAAGCATTACCAAACAGAAACACACATCTAAGGAGATACCTTTAAGAATGTTCCTAGAAGGATTATTTGTAACAGCTGAAAAGTGGAAACAACTTAAGTGGCTATCTACAAGATAATGGATAAATTGTAGTCTATTTATACAATGGAACACTATACACAGAAGTGAAAATAAACATTCTACCTAGAGTCATGCATGGCAACATGAATGATTCTCAGCAAAATGTTGAATAAAAAGGACAAGTTGCAGAAGATATTTAAGAATTGTCTTTAATATGGAGGTTATCAAAACTATATATTATATAAGAAAACTACATATTATATAAGAAAACACATATGTAGCAAAAGTACAAAACCAGTATGAGAACAATATCAGTCCAGTAAAGTGGCTACTCCTGGGTGCACAGGAAAAGATATAGCTGGAAAGGAATACGAGGGGCTTCAAATGAATTGATAATTTTCACTCTTTAAGCTAGATGGCAAGTACACAAATTCACTATATTATTTTCAATATTTTTTTATGTCTGAAGGATTTTATAATAATTTAAAACAACAACAACAAAAAAGGGAGTGGTCTGCCAGATTAAGCGCTACTGTGGAGTCAAGACACAGAAGTAATGCTTGGATCTGAAAAGAGAAAGGTGAAGAGTAACCTTGGTAAGAACCATTTCATTTTAGTAGATGGTAAAAGGTATATGGAGTGTCTTAAGGAAACATGAAAATAGAGACAACCAGTATAGGCAACTTTTTAGAAGAGTACTACTATGACAGGGAGCAGAGAAATCTTAAGGTATAGAGTTAGAGGGGGAAATGGATCAGTAAAAGTTTTTTTTAAGATGGGTTTTACTTAGCCTACTTTGCATGACAACAGGAAGAAGTCAGTAAAAAAAAGCAACAAAATAGATGATGCAGGAAGCATGGCCACAGAAGCACAGTCCATGAAAAGGCAGAAGATGAGGTACACAATACTTTAAGATGGGTCAAATATAAATAATATCAGGTATTTTATTTTCAAAGCAGCATCCACAGAAGTCAAGTAGATATTGCATCCATAACATAATGGTACTAACGGCAACTAACAATTTTTGAGCACTTGTATGACTGACAATTCTAAATAATTCATAAATATCATCTCATTTAAACTTCATGAAATCTCTATCTAGCAGGTATAATTATTTTACATATGAGGAAAGTAAGCTCAGAGAGTTAAAAACTTGCCTGAGATAGGTGGGTACCAGGTTTCCTAGATTTGTATCTCCCCACATATCCTCTACAAACAATACAGAAGGATAAGAAAAACAAATAAAGCTACACGCAAAATCATGCCTTTCACATAACTAAACACCACAGAATGTCCAGACTTCAAAGTAACTGTAGGTAAGAAAGACAAAACATCAAACCCAGTGAGCAATCACTCATGCTCCTGCCATAAGCAATAACAGTCTGACAAAAACTGCAGGGAAGAGAGGAGGGGGCTAGCAAGCAGAAGACCTAAAATTGCTTTATAACCACTGCCAGAAAAAGTAAGTCTCCTAAGTCTGAAAATACTAAAACATGATCCAACCACCGGTTGCTAGAAAGGGGCTTGAATGTATACGTGGTCTGAAGTGGCTATCTTCAAACTGGCTTCTGGGGAAGAAAAAGGCCAAGAAGGGAGAGACACCATTAAGCAACTGGAAGGTGAATGGAAAAAGAAGCAACACAGGAAAAGCTGGTGTCTGCAAGATAAAAACAAAACAAAACAAAAATCGGAGGACATACAAACCTTCCCCTGACCACCAAAAAAAACTATTAAAGAAATGAACTTCGCTGCAGTGATAAAAGAGGTTTCCAATGAATTAAGAATCTCATAAACTACCCTAAATCCACAAAATGAACAGAGGAAAACTATACAAAGTTACTACCAAAAAATCAACACATCAAATGAATGTGCCCCCTCTCTTCAAAAAAAAACATGAAAAAGAAAAAAACCATTAAGAAAACATTCCAAATTGAATTAAATATATTCAAACAAGAACTTGGGGATATGAAAAATCACCTTGAATCAGGAATTCAAAATGTACAAAGAAAAATGGAAAAAAAACATAGTGAGAAATGAAAAGAATTAAACTCAGGGAAAAAAAAGAATTATGTTAAAAATGAGGAGTAAATACAAGTGCCAAAAGAGAATAGACATAAATGAAAATGCAATAAGAGGCATTGAAGACAGAAAAGCAATCAAGAAAAAAATGATATAATGAAAAATTTTAAAGGTCAGAGAGGAAGCAATGGAAATAGAAGACAAGAAGGAATAACATATAAAACTGGAGTTCCTGAAGAATGAAAATGAAACAAACAGAACTGTATTTGAAATATAATTGTCCAAAATTGTCTAAAATTGTCCAAAAGTAAATGAAGGCCTGAATCTAAATACCAAAAAAAGGCATACCGAGTATCCAGGAAACTTAACCAAGAACAATCAAATGTAGGGTTTATCTTTTAAAAGCTTTAAGCATTCAAAGAAAAAGGAAAACACTCTTCAAGCTCTCCAGGCAAGAACAAGGAATTAAAAAGGCAAAAGAATTTGAATGGCATCCACGATTTGCAAAACAAAGCAACAATGGAGCAGCAGTTTTTAAAAACAATAAAAGTGTGAACCAAGAATTTTATATCCAGCCAATCATCCCTGTATCAAGTGTCAAGACTATAGAAAAATATTTTAAATATAAAAACCTATAAAGAATTCAGTACTCCATGTGTATTTCTTTGCCTTTAATTTTACCATGAAGTGACTGGGAAAATGTCAGCAAAAGGGCTGATGATATTTTCATATGTGTAATTGTAGATCAAAGACCAAATGAAAGGTAGAGGAGGATGAAAGATTAATGTTCAAATATTATATGTTAATGATACAATGGAAATAATGCAACAAAAAAAATGGAGAAAAAAAGAAAAAGGAAAGAGGAAAGTAGAATAAGCTCAATGATTCTACAATATGCACTAGCTGAGATACCATTAAAAATTGACAAAACAAAGTAAAACATTAAATAACCAAACAGGGGAGTAAAACCATGTAAAAAATGTATAAATAATAGGGGAATGAAAATGGACTGCAAGGGATTGTGGGTGACACTTTTCTGAGTATGTGTTTTTACATAGTTCTGACTTTTAGAACTATATTAACATTTCACAGATTTAGAAAAAATAATAGAAGCCAACAAGGATTGGAAAGGATCCAAAATGAAATACAAACAGAAACAAAGAAACCTAACTGTATGAAAAAATAAATAACATAACCACAATGAAGAGAGAGGTGAGAAAAACTTCATATATTCACATAGTTTCAAAGCATCTCCTCCATGATACTTATTACACACACACACACACACACACACGCACGCACATACAACATTAACTTTACAAATGAGAAACCTGGCAAACAACATCTCTGTAACCTAAGTAACTCTGTAAAACAGTATTTTGACTATATACTGCAATGTTAAAGACAAAAAGAACAATACACAAATGTTATCCTCTGGTTAGTAGATTTGTTTTTCACAGAGATATAGATTATAAATCCCCAAAACACTTTATGGGGGGCGGGAGGGGAGGAGAGCTAAAGCCCAGTTTCTCCCTGTCAAAGAATGGAGTTAAACATTAGGAAAAGATGGAAGGTTAAAATGAACACTATCTTGGCATATTGAAATTGGAAGTATCAGTCTGATTTCAGTTTTCAATATATGTACACAGATAAATACACAAGAACTTTCTGGACTGATGTCCACTACCAATCTAAAAAGAGCAAACACTCTTCCTTAAGACTATGCATCTATAAACATATATATATTCCTAGCTCTGACACTGAGAGGCTCTAGAAACAATGACAACTCAGTACCAAAGAGCATACCTTGCACTCAGATTTTGTTTTCTAAATACCATTCTGCAATAAAAGAAATATGGCTCCTTGAAGAAATGCCTGGCATGAGGAAAGTGCAAAAAAATCCTGGAATATTTTATATTGCCAGGAAGTAAGGAAGTATGAAAAAAAAAAACTATAGAGACATGTCAAAAGGACATAAGCACTAACTTGAAGGAATTCACAGAGGTCAAATCTGGGACAATTTAAACATCAAAATAAATAATGATAGTAAGAGATTATATCCCTAGACTAAAATAAGAATCCATAACTCCATAGTGAGACATAGATAGATAGATAGACAGATGGATGGATGATGATAGGGGGAAGTTCTTTTTTAAAGTAAAATTCCAACTAGTAATGTAGAAAGAATGATTAAAACAGAAAAAAAAATCACCATTTGGCAAACACCACAATAATAATCACTGCAGGACTGCAGGAAAGAATCATCAATGAATGCTAAAATCACTGGGTAAAACATGATGAGACATAAAATATCCACGGAGTCTCGAAGTACTACCCATAATACTCATCAAGCATGAGAAGAAAAATGGTAATTTTACAAAAGAGAACCAACTTAATCGGTGATCAAAATCAATAGCACCAGTGATGCAAAAAATTCACATCATGTCCTTCCTGATATGTTACATTGAGAAGGACACAGTATCACTTCTGTGGTATTCTTGCCAAACAAACAAACAAACAAACAAACCTTGAACTTAATTACACCAAAAAAATCAAACAAACCCAAATTAGGACATTCTACAAAACAGCTCTTCAAAAATTACAAGGATCATAAAAAAAAGGCAAAGAAAAAGTAAAACCTGCCCAGATTAAAAGAGACATAACAAGTACATGCAAAACTTCATCCTGGATTGGATCCTGGAAAAAGAAAAAGGACATCGGCTGACAACTGGTGAAATGTAAATAGTTTGTGGATTAGATAATATTGTTATCAGTATTAATTTCCTGATTTTGATAATTACACTGTGTTATGTAAAATATTAACATTTGGAGAATCTGGGTGAGGTGCCTGCAGGAATTTTTTGTGCTATTTTTGGAACTGGATGGTAAGTTAAAAGTTATTCGAATTAAAAAGAAAAGAAAAGAAAAAGAAATCTTGCCCAAAGCCACAAGTAAATGGCAGAGCTGGGGACAATCTGGTTCCAGAACCCATGCCATCATGCTCCAGTGCATCCCAAGAAAACTCAACAATATTAAAAAATATCTCAGGTACCAAAACTGTTCGGAATGTCTTATACATATTAACTTGTCATCATCATCATCTGCTTCATGAGGCATACAGAAGTTAGGAAATCTTTCTAATATCATATACCATGTAAGTAGTAAGACTACGATTTGAACACTAGTCTGACCCCAAAGTCCATGATTTCATGTTCTTAACTAATACCCTACAAAACAGATATTGGAAAAGTAACAATAAGAAATCAAAAAATCCTTAAAATTAAAGATATCACTGTTAAAATTTTTTAAAATCAAGAATACCTCTCAGAAACTAAAATAAAGAAATAAAGGAAGGATAAGAGAAGAGATAAGCAATATAAAGAATTCATCCAGCTAGTCCCAGATGGGGCTAACAGAATTACCAGCAAAAGAGAGAAAAATATATAGAGAACAATACTGTCAAAGAAATAGTATCAAAAGACAATTCCCCAGAGCTCCAGAGAAACAGGAGTATGAAAACTGAAAGGATCTACTAGTGCTGACAAGGACAAATGCAAAAAGACCCAGACCTAGACATATCCAACATTGTGAAATTTCAGATACCAAGGATAAAAAGGAGACTAAATGCTTCCAGCAAAAAAGGCTTAAAATTAAAATTAAAGTAAGTCACCCACAAAACGGTCAAATATGAAAGTATGATGCAAACAGTTTTAGACATACAATGGCTCAGAAAAATTTATTTCCCATTACTCTCTCACTTTATTTTAAAGAGGGAGATATGTTATAATATACATTTATGTATATTCTTCCTTCAAGTAATGTGAAGACAAACAAGATTTAAAGTTAATAAATAAATATACATGCATATTTAGAAAATAGTAGCCCACGCGGGAGAACAATGAAGAGAAGTCCAAAACTGACAGCCATGCAGCAAACCCAGAAGGCAACAAGTTGAAAATGGAGCAAGCAGAAGGACTAATGATAAAACGGGGGTTCCACACAATAGATAGTGTGATTGAGTTTGAAGGGGAAAATGAGGATATAAGAGATTGAAGGGAAAAGAAGAAAGGCAATGAAAAACTCTAGGAAATACAAAAAGCTACACAATTAAGTCATCATCTAAATGTGAAATAACTAGTCCAAAATAGAACAGGGAATTAGTACGTTTCACGAAGATAAATGAAATGGATTGCAACCAATAAAAAGAAAAGCAAGTAGATGGTCTTTTTAAAGGCATAAAATTCTTCTATTTTTTTTTCAAGTGTCAGAAACTCAAAGAAAAACAAGTCTATTTTAAAGTCATAATCCACATATGAAGCAAACTAAAATGGACATGATTTTGAGCAACTGCTTCTATTCAAGAAGGGGTTATCGACTTCAACATCTCTTTTGAGTAGCACAGAATTGACAAGAAAAAAATTCTGAGATGTCCTACATTAAATTACAGCAAGCCAAGAGGATTGAAGGAAGAGACAAGAGAAGTTAATCGGTTAACAGCTGCAGGCCAAAAACCAACAAAAGACAACTTGCATTCCCAAATGTATGCTGAAACTTTGAATTAATTTCCAGGTGGCTATTTCCTCAGTTATCTAAAGAGAACAGCCAGGCATCACCATCCACCAGGTACCCCCACTTCCTGCTTACATGAGAACTTTGTGGACTGATGTCCACCACCAATCCAAAAAGAGCAAACATTTCTTCCTTATGGACTATGCACCTATCCTAGAACTAGCCCCTCTTCACCTTCACCTTCACCTGCCCCTCTTATCTATAGCCAATGTAAATTCTTTCAAAACAACTTACATCTTTCTTTCCCAAACTCATTGTATAGAAGTCCCATCAATCCCAGGATGGCGGACGTATTGTCTCGTCCACCTAGCCCTGCTGCTGGTGGTTTAGACTGCATGTCCTAGGACCTGGTCCTTTTCCTGGCTAGCATGTGGCTCAATAAACTCTTTTAATAAAGCTTTTGTCTGTGAAAGCTTTTGTTTAGCAGAATCAGGACACTGGAAACATAGAGAAGGAAACAGCTCTGTAGTGAACAGTATTCCCCTACTGCTATGAATGCAAAAGTTGAATGTTGATTTTCAATAATTGGAATCGAACTGCAAATAGAGCATGGAAAACTTAATTTGATTATAAACAAAAACGTGATCAACCTTGACGATGTCAAAGTAAAACTATAGCCAACCCAAGATGGAAAGGAGAACAGAGAAGAAAAGGTAGGGGATGGGTGAGGAAGCAAGAAGACATTAGCTTTTCATTTGTTCTATAGGCATTATTTTAAGTAGAATATCTTAAATGTTTTAAGGAAGCAAAGTACCAGTGGCAATGCTACAAAGAGGTCAAGTGAAAAAGAGCTAGATTTGGCTGATCATGGGTGACCTTGGAAAGGACCATTTCAGTAAAATATTGGAATGGAAACCAGAGTGCAGAGGAATGAATTAGAAATAAAGACGTGAAGAGGACAATTATAGCCGGTAGAACTCTAAGGACAGGAGAGAAGGGAAAGGTTGCTAACAAGAGGGATTAAAAGTAAAGGGAAGGTTGCTGTTGCTATTTTTCTTTATATGGAAAGCATGCTTTTAATGTGATGGAGGAACAGAGTGATGACACGTGATGAAATCCAAAGTACAGGGTGAAGAATAAGCCTTGTATAGAAGAAGAGATATCCTGAAATAAGAAGAAACAAAGTAGGGGTGGACTCAGGTGGGAAGGCAGGAAGCTGGTGAGATCCTACTAATGGCAGGGTCATCGAGAGCTTCCGTCCCTTAAGGAGGTATATTTTGACCATCTTAGTTCACTGCAAGTTTATTGGGAAAACAACTAGATGAGAGAATTTTGAAAACATAAAAACTAGCTGAGATTAGAGTTACTGATCATGCCATCCAAACCTAAATGATAAATGTTCAAATGTATGTGCCAAAATCAGTACTTTAAATTTTGGCATAACATCGAATTGCACTCTTTGAATTATGAATTAAGATTCCTATACTCAGGATGTGGTTCCATAGTATAGCGGTTAGCATGTCTGCTTTACACGCAGAAGGTCCTGGGTTCACGTCCCAGTAGAGAGCCATGGTCCATGGTCTATGGCCAGGCCACCCTCAATAAGCCCGCTGTCTGATCTCGGAAGCTAAGCAGGGTCAGGCCTGGTTAGTACTTAGATGGGAGACCACCTAGGAATACCAGATGCTGTAGACATAAATTTAAAAAAAAAAAAAAAATCCTATATTCAGCATCATAATGCTAGAACTACTTTTTTAAATGTGTTCTGTCTCTCTAATTAATCTAATAGTGTAGGTTGTTATTTGGCTACTAAATATCACAAATAGAAATCCATGTTTATGACAAATTTTGGAAATGCACTTTGAGTAGCTGGTTCTTTTTCAAATATGTAAATTAGCAGATAAATTGGTTGATTTTATTTTAAACTGTGGATGCCTTAGCAAAATTTATCTATGCTTTCTGCTTTTTTTAAATTCTGTTAATGACCTTCCATCCTAAAGTGGTTCTTCCTCTGGGCATTTATGCTGCTAAAAGTGTTGTGTAACCCCATGCCAGGCTTGCCCTAAGTAACCTGAAGCTTGCAGATTTTAATAAAATGAAGAGATGTTTTACTTCCATAGGCTTTTTTTAAAATATATACATAAATAAAACCATAATTTTGAGACTGCAAAATCAGGCAACCTCATTTAAAATAAAAGAACAGCAAAGGGTATTTTGAAGCAGACTGACCAGTTTAAACAATCTTGGGAATAAAAGTAAGTCTGTGGTGACCACAGACACACACGGGTATTGCTCAGGCAGCCCCAGCTTGGGAACATCAGGATGTCAGGGAAAGATGGTAGTGAGCTTTAAAGGGAAGCATTTATTGAGCAGTTTCATTGTGTGTCCTGGATTACTGGAACATGATACAGTCTGACTCTAGTGTAACACTGCTCAAACCAGACTGAGAATTGTTTACAATACCACGGGCAATTTGAAACTTTGCAATTTCAACAATGGCGTCAAATAACTAGAACATTTTTTTTGAGTAATGTAATCACAGTGATTTATAACTTCATACAAACGTGTTTCTAGTTTACAAACAGGCTACCACTGATCCCTTTTATCTCACACATAACTAAAATAATAAATTGCAATCTTGGTATCACTCTAAATTAAAAATTACAAAGAAGGTTTTTAGAGTTGAAATAAAACTTTACTTTTACCATCTCATCAACCACTTTATTAGTCAACAATCCTTGCTGTTCTGCCTATTTCTGAGTCTTGGTAAGACTTACCAAGACTTATTTCTCTTACCCTTGTCTTTAGTAGCCTTTTTAGGTCACTGCCTTTTTTGTCAGTTGATTAAAAAAAATTTTTTTTCCAATTACAGTAGACAGTCAATATTATGTTAGTTTCAGGTATACAGCATAGTGGTTAGACATTTATATAACTTACAAAGTATACCCTGGGTAACTCTTGCACCCACCTGACACCATGTATCATTATTACAAAATTACTGACTATACTTCCTAAACTGTACTTTACATCACCATGACTATTCTATAACTGCCAATCTGTACTTCTTAATCCTTTCATCTTTTTTACTCAATTCCTCAGCCCTATTCCCACCTGGCGACCATCAGTTTTATCTGTGTATGAGTTTACTTCTGTCTTGCTTGTTTTTCAGATTCTACACAAAAATGAAATTATATGGTATTTGTCTTTTTCTGTCTGACCTATTTCACTTAGCACAATACCCTCTAGGTCCATCCATGTTGCTGTGAATGGTAAAACCTCATCCCTTCTAATTTTTTTTTTTTTTTTTTTTTTTTTTTTAAGGCGAGGCAACCCTTGGTTGACCTCACAGATTGCAAGGGACCTTACGATCCCTTATTTCTTTTATTTTATGCCTACAGCACCTGGTCTTCCTAGGTGGTCTCCCATCCAAGTACTAACCAGGCCCGATCCTGCTTAGCTTCTGAGATCAGACAGGATCGGGCTTGTTCAGGGTAGCATGGCCGTAGACAAGAGCTCATTCTTTTTTATGGCCAAGTAATATTCCATTGTTCACATGTACTATTTCTTCTTTATCCATTCGTCTTTTGATTGGAGCACCTAATCCATTTACAGTTAAAGTAATTATTGATAAATATATAGTTATTGCCATCTTATTAACTGTTTTCTGAATGCTTTTGTAGCTCCTCTGTTCCTTATTCTCTTACTCTCTTCTATGTTGATGACTTTAGTATTGTGTTTGGATTTCTTTCTCTTTATTTCTTGTATATCTCTTGTCAATTTTTGGTTTGTGATTACCATGTGCTTCAAACATACCAACCTATGTTTCTAGCAGTCTATTTTAAGTTGACGGTTGCTTAAGTTCTAACATATTCTATTTTCACTACCATTTTAACTCATTCCTCCACATTTAAGTTTTTGGCATTATTTTTTACTTCTTTTGTGTGTTTTATGTTTATCCCTTAATTTACTGTTGTAATTACACATGCTCTCCCTACACTTTTGCCTTTTAACCTTTGTACTATCTTTCAGTGTTAGCTGATCCACTGCTTTTATTATGTGTTCACCTTAGTCAGTGAGAATGTTTTTGTGATATCTCTTACTCATACTTTTAATTTTTTCTTCTTTTTAAAAGAATCAGTCAGAAATAAAGAATACAATAACTAAAATGAAGAATGCATTAAATAAAATCAACAGCAGATTAGATGAAGCAGGGTACTGAATCAGCAATTTGGAAGACAAGGTAACAGAAAACACCCAATCAGAACAGCAAAAAGAATCCAAAAAAATGAGGATAGTTTAAGGGGACTCTGGGACAATATCAAGCATAACAACATTCGTATTATAGAGGTACCAGAAGGAGAAGAGAGAGAGCAAGGGATTGAAAACCTATATGAAGAAATAATGACTAAAAACTTCCCTAACCTGGCAAAGGAAATAAACATACAAGTCCAGGAAGTACAGAGAGTCCCAAAACAAAATGGACCCAAAGAGGCCCATACTAAGACACATCGTAATTAAAATGCCAAAGGTTAAAGCCAAAGAGAATCTTAAAAACAGAAAGAGGAAAGCAGTTAGTTACCTACAAAGGAGCTCCCATAAAACTGTCAATGGATTTCTCAACAGAAACTTTGCAGGCCAGAAGGATTGGCAGGAAATATTCAAAGCAATGAAAAGCCAGGACCTACAACTAAGATTACTCTACCTGGCAAAGCTACCATTTAGAACCAAAGGACAAATAAAGAGCTTTCCAGACAAAGAAAAACTGAAGTTCATTACCACCAAACCAGTATTACAAGAAATGTTAAAGGGACTTCTTTAAGAATCACTGCCTATTTACATACTCTCTATGTAGCCTTTGATGCATCTTTCAGGCTAACATTCTATGCTTTGCTTCTATGTTGGTTCACCTCTAGGTTATGTTCATGCTCTGATTATTTATTATTCTGATACTCTTGATCCACACGCTTTCATCTTGACCATTTTCTATCTTGTTGAAATCCAGATTTCACTTCTAAGATTAGCTTTCTTCTCTGTTCTCCTAATGAAATCACTCTATACTTTTATACATTAAATGCTTGCCTTATCTTCCTATAAAAAACTTCTCCTTCCTTAAGAATTACCAATTACATTGGTTTCATTCAAATCTTTGCTTCTAAGATCTTAGAAGCATGCTATTATTACACTCAAACTTTTCATTTTCTATTAGGTTCTACTTTCTTAATACCACTTGCTACTTTTTTACTCTATCTTTACCCTAGTTCTTACTGCTTAAATTGTCCCCTATGACCGTCTGTTCCTTCTCCTCCAACTTTTACACTTAATAATTCTGATTATTGAGAAATTTACTAAAATTTTATTTCCCTTTTCTCATATTTTCTAATTTATATATTCACTGTGTATGACTAACAGGGCTGAAATTAAGTATAATTACTAATCTTGTCAACTAAAAAATTCAGAGTACACATGCACAACATAGGATAAAAAAATCTAAATAAATGTTGATTCTGTTTCTTATCTACCTTAAGGCTTGTACTCCAATGACTCTGCTCAAACTGTATTCTTTCTATGCATAACCAGAAGTATCCATCACTGTCTATAGAGACACAAATGATATCAGGAGAAAAAAAAAAAGGCAGGTGGTATAGGTATAATCCACACATACATGTTAAAATTACACAATGCCCAAGAGTCTTCCCTCATAAAAGTAGACAACTCTTCTTTAAAAGGCACACAAGTAGGTTTGCTCCCAAGTTAATGATTTATTAGGGGCATTATATAGCTAAAAATCAAAACTTTAAAACCCAAGTTTGATATTTCAGTGAGTCTTAGGCTATAAAACTAAACATTCCACAGTAATAAATAAAGATGAAAGGTAGCATAAAGTTTTGGGTTTGAGGTGGATCATCCTAACAGACTCCCCTCAAATGGTTAAACTGGCATAGGAAGACCTTGTATCAAACCACTGTGGTGGGAAGTGGTACAGAGGGAATGAGTGGGAGTTGGGGAAAATGTAATAACAAAACCAGTATATAACATGGCACAATGATGACATGTGCCAAGATCAGGGAGATCTAAGTAACTCAACCCTTTGCACCTGAAGGCAAAACAAACCCAAACAAAAGGAACTCCAGGGAAGCAATATCTTTTCTTAAATCCCAGAGATAACAATATATCATCAAAATACTTCACATATACAGTTATGAAGTCTTTAGGATCAAAACATAACAAAAAAAAAGAAAAGAAAAGAAAATTTACACCCAGAATAAGTAAAAAGTTGAAGCTGGAGAAAGTTATAGTGGCATGATAGAAGAAATAGCTGTGTAAGTCATTTTCCTATCATACTGACTTATTTCTGCAGATATTCCTGGAGAGAATAACCAGTCAAATCAATGATGACCCAGAAGACACCCTTTTACTCGGTGGCATTTGGCCTTGATTACTTCTCAGGTCTCTTTTCTCCCAAAAATGGAATGTTATCATTTTAAACAGACAACACTCTAGAATAAAAAGAAATACTGTACTCTCTTCCTAGCCAAAATTTAATTTTCTATTTGTTCTAATGTAGGAATACTCTTTAAAATCGTCTTTTCCACTAGCTATTCTACATAGAGATGAAAGCTTTAAATCTTAGAAATAATTATCAGCTCATACTAACAGACTAAAAGAAATCAGTGTATACTTCTTATAAGTGAAAGGTATACACTGATTTCTCAATACTCCAATGTCATTTTATTCTCACACAGAAAGATATCTGTGTTGTCCTTAGCAGTGACAGGATATTTAAGAAGAGTCAGAAATCAAAAAAAAGAAAAGCATAAGATTCATAGACAGAGATCACCTTGAACTGATGCAAACTATATTAGCTAGAAGAGAATATTTATAAGACTAATTCTTCTAAGCACTCTTGACATTGAACTGAGTTTAGTATGTCATGCTCTAAATACCTGTTCTCCTTAGGATCACAGGTTTGTACATCAACACAGATAATGACAGGTAAGCTATCAAATGCCATACAGCTAACTATATAGAAGGTTAAGACCACATTCTATAAAAAAAAAAAAAAAAA
>NW_006435762.1:9744192-9744819 GCF_000325575.1 Pteropus alecto
CGTCTAAAGTAGGAACATTAAGCTTTTAGTCAAATAAACTCATACTTCGTTGTTCACTAAGCCATCTTGATTACTCCAGACACAATCAGTCATGTCTGGAGAGACAACTCCAAAATGGGCAAAGTCCTAAAATGTTCTCCCACTAAATGCTTGATTTTCTTTTCTTTCCTTACCTGATAATGAGCCTGGGCTTGCTGCGCTGAGTTCAAGGTGACATTACAGAGTTTGCAGTACAGGGGCTTACATAGCTCCTCCAGGGCAGAGTCTTGCTCCCCTGTCTTAGGTAACTCTTCTTCTCCTGCCAGAGGTAAGGAAGCCTCCTGCCCAAAAGGCTTCTGGGGCGGATGCTGCAAGGTTCCTGTAGACCTGGTGGCCACTGACATAGGAGGAGAGGATGAGGGCCGCTTAGGCAGAGAAAGCCCGGCGTGTTGCAAGAGGATCATTGGGTATGAAAGCCTTGGACATAATCCAATGGGCAAGCAGAAGTCAGGTCTTCAATCTGAATCAACAGCAAAAATACACTCACTTAAAAATATGTCTTCAGCTATATAACATGTAAATGATCACACCACCTTACCCCTTCCTCTACTTCCCCAAACAATCTTTAGGACTTTTTTCTTTTTTTCT
>NW_006435762.1:9745539-9752290 GCF_000325575.1 Pteropus alecto
CTTCCACTGAGAGCTGCTTTATAGCTTTGGCTTATAATGCTTGGCACAGCTCCAACCACGGTCCCTCTAGCCCATGAACACTAATAGTACTGCATCCATGACTAATTAAATCTAAAAGTCACATGGCCGAAATGGACATCAAAGGTCACCTAGTCCAGACCCCTTGCCTCAGGCACTCTTACATTTAAACACTCTTGATAATCATGCATAGACAAAATTCAACCAGCTAAGAACCTTAGTAAATGTCTCCTTTCCATCCAAACTAGTCTTTCTATCCAAATGACATCAAAAAGAATGAAATAAAGTGTGTCACTTCTCAGAATCCTTAAAGCACTTTCTAACTAAAATACCAAGGAACTCTAGGAATAACTCAGAGTTACCCTGTGACAAAAATTTTTTTTAAAGTGTACCTTCTGATCAATGAGTAACATTTAAATAGTTGAGCCAATGACTCCTCACAGCAGAGTCATTGCAAGCAAATAGCCTGTAGGCCATGCAGCCACAGATGTGCTCTGTTTAGAATATACAGTGTTTTGTTTTGCTTTCATTTTTTAAATTGAATAAGTCATCAACATTTAAAAATCAAGATATTCGTGTCTTCTCTTGATCAAAGGATGATCTGGCACACTTGGCACATGGTGCTACATGGGCAAGAATTAGCTAGGTAGTGGTTAAGGGTAGTGCCCCTGAGAGCCAAGCCTGACTTCTCCAGGCCACCTCAATCCCCACTCAGCCTGCTGCCTGTATTCGTGTTACTTCTCTGCTCTCTGTAGGCCCTTGAGTTTAGGATCTCATCTCCTATAGCCTTAGAATATATTCATGGGTCCACTATAAAATCAGATTTCCTCTCCTTCTAAAGGTAAATTACCTGTACAAAATAATGTAGCACATAAATGTCCAATGAGGAAATAGATCACACTACCACAGCCCCAATATAATTCCAGTTCTTGTCTTTCAGCTATTTCCTTTCCCTTTCTTATTAAACTGATAGTCTCTATTGTGTTTCCCTCAGAAAAGACCCAATATAGTCCAATCCCTCTTCAATTTTATCTATGATTTCTCCTGCCTCCCACCCAGATGGCATCTTCTAACCCTGAATATCTCAAAATGAACCGCAGTACACACTTTGAGTTACCATGATTCTAATTAACCCAAGTTAAAATCTGTATTTCAAAATCCAATATTCCTTCCACTCTCTCAATACTATTAAAACCTCTTTTCTTGGTCAAGAGAATACAGCTATTTTAAGCTGCTGAAATTTGCCATCTGAAATATGTACACAGATTGACTAAAATTAACCAAGTAAATTTTGAAAAGTTATAAGTCTCTTTTATCACATTTAATAAGTACACACGCTTGGAAATTAGAATCAAGTAACAACTTTTATACTAAATTCAGGATTTGGGGGAAGCAGAGGATATCAATGTAACAAGGAAATAATGTACTCAAGAGCAAAGTACATAATTATTAGTCAGAGTATTTAACAATACTTCATATTAATCATAACACTTAAAAAAACAATACTATTTTATTCTTAAGGAGAAGTCTGCTGTCCATATCTCTGGGAACAGAAAAAGCAGCAATACAGATTTAGAACGTTTGAAAAGTCAGGTTCTCTGTAATCGTATTATTCCTCTCAATTAAATCAAGCATACACATTCAGAAAGCAAAGATAGATCTATGGACATTTTTAGAAGGAAAACTAAAAAGACAAAGACCACTTTTTTCAAAAAGTTTAACTACTGAATTATAATAATTCATACTGTTGAAAGACTACACATTCTACCTGTACAGAGACACACTGATACCAAATTGACATAAATAAGCTGCCAGTTCAGAAGTGAAATGGTAGAGGAGGGTGTCAAAACATCTAGATAAAGGAAATCATCAATATAAACTGAAAATCTAACGCTACCAATTGTTTAGACATGTCTGGACTTGTTTTATGAAAGCTCACTCCCACTTGAGGAAATTCTAGCATGTCTCCCATTGTTGCCTACAGATTTCCATCAAAGGCCCTTCACAAGAAGCCCTCTTCCAGAGGTGATAAAATCCCCCAAATTGAAGAAAAAAATTCTCACCAGGTACAGACTTACCCATTATCGCATTTATCTTTATAATTTTTAAAGTACAGCTAAATCTTCCAAAATTCTTATAATATTCAACAATCAAAATGATGTCAACTCCCAAAAAGAATGCATGACAATTATATCAGGTATTAGTATGCTTGCAAACAAAAGTTAACATAAAATATAAATCTAAAAGAAACAAACCCAAACCTTCAGTGAAAGCACGAATGGTGGAATATAGAGAGACCAAAGCATATGTGACTCAGATCCATTTCACTACTGCGTTAGATTAAAAGAAACTAACTTGACGGCTGATGTAAAAATTCTTCAGGTCATAAAAACCAATCTATTTGATGCTTCAAATGGCATAAATGAAGGATTTATGGTGACTAATGTCCCGGTTTGGAAAGGTCTGAAGGGACAATAAAGAAAAATCAAAGCTTCATGGTGTACCCTGTTTAAAGAAAAATAATGATCATGGCATAGTTTTCGTGGTTGGACTGGGGCCTACCCTTCACATACTGTGTTTAAGACAATCACTTTCTCATCTGGAGAAATCTACAAAAAGAACAGTGTAAAGGAAAAGGTTGCTGGCACCCCAGCAAACTAGGTAAGTCTGTAATTGGAAATTCTGGAAATGAGGGAAAGACGGTGAGCATTATTCAGAGGCCATCAGAACGCAGCCAGATGGCATGAGAGAAAAACAGAAAAATAATCAGCTGAGGTAAGGTATATCATATAAGGAAGACTCTAAAGAACGCCGGAATCTGGGGGAGACGAGGCCTTGCTAAACTGGCGAATGTTTTCCAGTCTCAACGGTGCCTAACCCTAGGGCCTCGCTTACATATTGAATGAAAGCTACACATACTTCAGCATCGCCCACATATACCTTACATTCCTAAAATGTGCATGCATACACACAAGCGCGCACACACACGCACCTCAATCTCAAGGATGCCATCACGAAAGATGGAATCCCGTCTCCCAGGAGAGGGGGGCGGCCAGCGCGAGGGCCAACGCAGCTGCCCGCCTAGATGATCCAAATGGAGCACGTGAAAGTCTTAAAAACAAACAGATAAATAAAAGCAGCGCAAGCCTGTCACGTGAAGGGCAGGTGGAAAGATCGCAGCAGAAAGGAACCGCTAGTCCCCGCAGGTCCTAGCTCTTCCTCAATGCCCCGAGGCTCCAGATCGCCCGCACTTACCGGAACCCCGCGGACGCACCGGGGATCTGGGCGCCGCGTCCGCCAGGGACGCCCGCCGCTGTCTGCCCTGCGCGCCGGCTCGGCCGGGCTCAACCCCGCCTCCCTCGGTGCAACTTTCTCAGCTGGCCCCAGCCGAGCCCTCTCCGCAGCTGAAGGCTGACTCAAAAGTCAGTCCAACCCGACCCACAGGGAAACAGCTGCAGGAAGTGACTGCGGAACCAGGAGGCGGGGGAAGAGGAGACTGAAGGCGCCTGCCCGGCGTCGCCACTGCGCATGTGCTTGGCGGAGCTGGCTCTGCGGCGCAGCGGCGGCGGCGGCGGCGGCGGCTCCAGAGGCTCCAGCATCCCTGGCGCGCCGGGTGCCGGGTGGACAGGTACTGACACTGCGAGCTCAGCAGCGCTGGGCGGGAATGGTAGACAAAGGTGCAAGTCAAAAGGAGAATGCACCACCGCCAACGCCAGTGGACAGGTCCTGAGAGCTGTTCGTCATATAGCCTGGAAAGTTGATTCAGAGCAGAAGCCTGGCCAGAGCTATTCCAACTTTTATCTACTGTCATTGAGATCCAAAGCCTTTTCATTCCAGCCGCGCCCTCAGTCTGCTGTTTGTCGGCTAAAGTTGCTGAGTGGCGCTCCCAAAATGTCCAGGATCCTTTAAACTGCACTTTTCCCCAGGATGGAGGAAGCAGAGTGTGGCTACCTGCTTAGTGGTCTCAAATCGTACTAGTGCGCGCGCACGCGCGCACACACGTACATACACATACACACACGTACACACACACACACACACACACCCTTTTGCCCTATCCCCTACACTCACATGGGAAAGACATAGAGAAGACATTTTCCTGACTCCTGAAGCATCACGTGCAAGACAGGAAAAACCAGAAAGAGATTGGCTAACGCTAGAATGTCACATCCTCTTATAGTCAACTTTGACACCTTCAGGGTTGACATTGAGAGATAAGCTGAGGAAATTCCAGCTCTAAAATTCTATTAATTTGTAAATTCTCCCATAGGAAAATTTTCAGGGAGGGGGTATTATGGTAAAATATAAATGTTTACCACTCTTCATCATTTTAAGTGTACGGTTCAGTGTCATTAAGTACATTTACATTGTGTGCTTATTTTTTAACTGCTTATTTTTTAATCGTTAGTTAAAATGTCAAGGAGATCTAAGTATATAGCAAGATGTGCCCTAGTAATGGGCAAACTACTACAGGAAATTAAAGCTGTTTGGCTGAAAACACCATCCAATGCCACTACTAAAAAAACAGGTAAGCTGTTTTCCAGAAATGACTTCATAAACACAATGATTGTTTAGCAACCATACACACACAGCTAGTGTACACAGGCCATTTGGGGCGCATAACAGGTCGTGCCTGAGTTGAAAACAATTTATCTGAATTGATTCTCCTGTTTATGTATGCATACTGTAAGTGTTAAAATTCTAAATGGCTACATTGTTTTTAAAATAAATGCTGCTGAAATCCACTCTTCAGCCCTTTTACTGCATGTTCTTTAGCCACTTGACAATCAACACTGTTTAGCTAGGACCACAACAGGGCCCCGGCTTACCTTTCCAACCTAACCTCCCATCAGTTTCCTAAACACTGAACAAAACAGAATCACTCACATTTACTTACTGGGCCCTCCTTATCCATGCCACTCACTTTCCTGCCTCTGTGATTTAGATCTACAGGTTGAGTGCAAAATGCTCTGGCCCCCAACCCTGCATTTCCAAATTCTACCTATCCTTCTAGGCCTCTTTTCTAATGAGCTTCCATAGCACTTTCTTTGCACACCTTGCTAACATGCCTATTATTTATTGCCTCATACTATACTTACTTAAAGAGATTACTCATCTGCCCTATAAACTCTTCGAGTGCAGGAAGGATACATGTATTAGAGTTTTCACATTTTTATTTTACTGTTTTATGCCATTTTTTATGTCAGGGTAAAAATCTGAAATATTAACTGAGGTACCCCACCCTATAGCTCTGCACATAGATACATTTCCATGTCCTCTATACCTAGTCATATACTTTTCTCAGACAATGAGTGCATTTCCTTCCCTGACTCAGGGAGTAATAAGAAGGCAATTCTCTAAGCTTTGCTTAATAGACATTTGAACCTCATGGCAGTAACAATAGTCTCATAAATCAGAGGTTTTGTGTTGAAATAGCTGTACTTCATGAGTTTCAGCAAGAAAAAATAAATTAGACCACAATGAATTGGTCATTTTGCTGTAAAAGCAAACAACCACAAAGTCTCAATGGCTTATGGCCACATAGGTTTATTTCTTGTTTATATTACATGCTGCGGGGCAGCTCCCTGGGTCTTGTTCCAGGTCCCGAGCTGAAGAATCAACCCCTATGTGGGACTTAGCAACTCTCATGGCAAATGAGAAAAGCCAGAGAGCTGGGAGAAACATGTGAGACCTCTTAAAGCTGCTTCCCTAATGTATCACAACACATCCACTCAAATTCCATTGGCCAAAGCCTTTCATATAGTCAAACCCCAAGTCAGTGGAGAAGTCAACTGCTTCCATAGGCAAATTACATGGCAGTGGGCATGTATTATAATCTATAATCTTCTTACAAGAGGATGGGGGGGTGGCTAATTGTAAACAATAATGTAATCTGCCACAAACACAGGGGAACAAATTTTCTCACCCAAGAGGTATTGGTGTATATCCCCAAGAAGTTTATACCTCCCCCTACCCCCAGTCCCAAGGATTAGCTTGAAAGAAGCTATGGAGATAGCTCTTCAGTCCTCGACAGCTTAGATGAGGCCCACCCACACTGGGAGGGCAATCTGCTTTACTCTACCAATACTCAAATGCTATTCTCTTCCAGAAATACCCTCAAAGACACCAGATATGTGAGCATCTTGTGATCCAGTCAAGTTGACACATAAAATTAACAATCACATGATGTGAGATAATTAATGCTGTTTTAAGATGTTAAATTTGGGCTAATTTGTTGTGCAAAGATCCCTAATAGATGCCTCTCCCTTTTCAAAATTCTTTAAACTACACAGATTATTTGATAAAAATAAAAATATATATCTTACTTTTTTTAAGTTCTTGCCTGCTCTTTGTTGTTAATACTTTCTGATTAACTTTAGAATCACACTGTCAAATTCCTCAAGATAAACTCCCTTGAGATTTTCATCTGAATTGTAACAAATCTATAAATTAATCCAGAGAGAAGCTAAAATTTTACAATATTCTCTTTCCAACCACTCTACAATGATTCAAGACTCCCTTGTCCTCCAATAAGATTTTGTGATTTTTTTCATCATAGGTACAATATTTGATATATTATCACTATTATTCAAATAGGGAAAATATGCTTTTTTGTTTAGTAAATGAAAACTATTTTATTTTAAGTAATTATTGCTGGCATATAAATATAGTCTCATTATACTCAAACATTTAAAGTAACTTTATTATCTGCTTGTACTATTACTAAAATTAC
>NW_006435762.1:9752302-9760768 GCF_000325575.1 Pteropus alecto
ACGGGCAGATTTAGCACTATATAAGAGAGAAAATAAATACTTTTAAGATGATAGCAATCGCATTCCTTTTCTGTAACCTGTGATTGTCAGATTATTCAATTTAGGCCTTAAGATCTCCAAGCAGTGGAAATAATTAGCTACTTTCCTAAAAACTCCATATTCCTTTCCTGACCTAATATCCTTTTCCTTCTCACAAACTGCACAACTTCTCTGCCAATTCTAAAAAATACTGGAGTTATTTTTTGTTCTAATAATACATCTCCCTTATTCAGACCAGTTAGCTTCCGACAGTTTCTTTGCCATTGTCAACACTAATGTGAACTCAATTTTGCACACCTATTATGACAAAGAAAGCCAAACCACACTTCTTCCTGACCCTTCACCCTCATAGTCACTATTCTGTTTGGGAGAAATACCTATTCATTATATATCTATATATTCTTTTTTTTTTCATATATTCTTATCAACAATTTTTGTGTGTATCATTGCTATCCAATAATGGGAAGAATGATACATTTCTTTATGTTGGAAAGGATGTACACTAACTTATAATAAGAGTCTATTGTGTTAGGCACTGTAGTAGTGGTTTTCATATCCTATCTCACTCACATAATCCTCACAACAACTCCAGTGAGGTAGATATTGATTTACTCATTTTACAGATGAGAAAAATGATTCTGAAATATTAGAAAAAATTTAAGTTATTCAGTTTAGGTCTCTCTGACCCCACAGCCTTGGTTTTCACTTAATCAGAGCTTTTCACTCAATCAGAGCTTCTCGAACTCTAATATATGTACAAATCACCTAGGGATCTTGTTAAAATGCAGATAATGTCTCAACAGGTATGACGTCAGGACTGTGATTCTGTGCTTCTAACAAGCTCTCAGGTGATGCCAGCACTGCCAGGCTCTATACCGCACTTTGAGTAGCAAAACAAATCACACAGAATTTAAGACAATATGACTTGTTGAAAGAAGTACAGACTTTGGAATTTGGTGATCTGAATTCAAATTCCATGTAGATGCTTCTAACCTAGCATGGGTTCTTTCTGAGTCTCAAGTCCCTAGTCTGAAATATGGAGAAAATAAGACCAGCTTTATAGGATTGCTGAGATAAAAAAAATATAATATATGTACAGTACCCAACATGGTAGAGGCTCAGCATTGATTTGCCTCTCCTTGGGAACTTAGAATATTGCTATAAACCTTGTAGTTGTTCAGTATGTGTATTTCTTGGTGGCAATAACAGAAGAACAAAACTAATTTGGGCAGAAGGCATGGAAGGAAGAAAGGCAGCTGGACTCCTGGATCCAAAGACTCAGATGCTACCTGGAATTTCTCTCTCTCTCCCTCGCTCGCACACACGCACGCAGATCTCTTTCTCTCCTAGGGTAAATAGACTTCACTCTCTTTCACTGCAGTCTTGTTCTTACCAGTAAGGAGACTTAGGTGCCGATAGTTCCCAAGTCTCACAGCTTAAAAGTTCCACCATCAGAGAAGACTAGGTCTCAAGCTCTTTCTGTTCCAAATTTTAACAGAATTTATTTGGACAAGAGTGTATCAGATGTTCATCTTTGGATCTATTACCTCTTGTCAGAGAGGCAGAGGCTCAGAGAAAGAGGTATTGCTATGAAGTACTAGCTACTTCAATGGGTCAATTGGTAACTACTACAAGCGAAAGGTATTTAAGTGCCAAAGGGAAGAACTGGACTAGGAGTCAGGAAACCTAGATAGTTGTCATAATTGTGACTCTCTTTTCCTAAGTGATTGTGGATAAGTCACTTAATAGCTTTGAGCATCATCATATTTACATAATAAGGACTTTGGGTTACATATCTGAGGTCATATCCAAATATAAAATTTTATGAGCCTATAAATATATGATAAAATTGTAGAATATTTTCAAGTAAATGTTAGCTTTTTAAAAATCTTATCAAATGGCACCATCTACTATTGGTATTTTCCAAGCTATTGAAGAAATAGGCCATTCCAGGGTTAGTGTTCTTTAACATTAGTCAGTTTAACATTAGCAATTTCTGCTTTCCCAATACATGAAATAAAGACCTTTTGTAGTTACCAAAGAAACTCTATGAACTTCACAGTTGTTTTTCAAATATTTATTAAATACCCTCAAAATTACATTATCCCTTCTAGGGCAGCAATGCAAAGCAATACCAGCCATCCAATTTCACATCTTTGTGTGCACTGTCCACCCACCACCACCTTGGAACTTTTCAAAAGCCTGAATTATTGTACCAGCCAAGGTGTTCTCTACAAGAACATTTTTACTAGGGAAAGTGTTAGCAATTTAGCTGCCAATTTGTGCTAGAAACTACCTTTGCCTCATATACCACCTGGGATGGGCTGTCATTGCCAGCCAAACGGTGAATGGTCCAATCCCCAGTCTTCATACTGGTGCCTTACTGCATCACTTCAGGTCCTTGAAAAAGCAGACACTGGGGTGATATTAGGAGTGCAAGAAGTTCACTGGAAGGTTGAAGTAAATCAAGATTGGGCAAGAAAAGCCTTCGAACAACAATGCAGATCTGACAATCTTGGCCAAGCCAATGGGGAGCTCCAAAATAAACATTTGCCTATTAGAACTCTTGCATCCTATTTTGCGTTTGACTATAGAAAAAAATGTTTTAAATTAGTTACTGCCAGGGAAAAATGAGTAAAAGCATGTCTTGTGGTAAATGGACAAAATGCTATAGGAGTGAATGCATCAAATTTGCAAAATTTGAGACAAGCCCCTATCAAACATGTTTTCAATTTCTTGTTAATTTTCTCTTCTCTATTGAGGTAACATTATTTTAGAGACCCCAGAATCACATAAATATATAGATATAGATGACAAGAGGTTTGTTTGTTTTTACTACATCGCAAGCTATGAAGAAAAATCAAGAGGAGACAGAATGCAGCTACAAAATTAGAATGCAACCAGAATAAATTTGAGGCTAATGTCAGACATTTTGTGAGAACAAGTCACTAGTGAAATAAAAAAGACTGATATGTTCCTTAATCCAGGGTCAGTATATTTTACAACTTGGGGATTACTTGCCAAAAGACATTTTCAGTGACGAAAGTGAGATTTTACCAATAAAGCTTTAATTTTTATCATATGTGAATTTAAAAGTCAAATAATTCATGATCTTCAAGATTTTTCTTCATATACCCTCAAAATCCATTTTTCATTGAAACAATGCTATTGTTTACAGTAAAAACATTCACAATTTATCATTTTTACCTTTCTATTAAACTAAAGAGGCAAAATTTTTCACATAAAATTTTCTCAGTAAAGAATGCACTATTAGCTATCGAATTCAGGAGATAAGCACCTCCATAGCTTTATATGTGATAGATTTCACTCCATTTCAGTTGCTATTCTGTTCTTTAAAAATTCACACATCTTATTGAAAATATTTTTGTTTGCGCTTTGCAAATAAATGTGACTTTGCGATTATTCTCAATGTAAACAATAGTAAATAAAAATCAATGAAAACCTAGATCAATATTTGTCTTCAACATAATATATTTGTTTGGGTACATATGTTGAGAATGTTTCAGCTTAGATACCAATTTTTGAAGCAACGGACAAATCTACAGTACCAAATCTTCACTAGATTTTCTCCTATTTAATAGCTTCATTGTCCACAGAATTCTAAAACTGATTTTAAAAGCAGCCTTAATTGTTTCATCTTTGTTTAAAATTTTTAGTTATTTTTCTTCATAATTTCTGTGGTTGATATTAAAAAGCCACTGAAAGATGGGTGGTTTTATATAGTTACTCCAAGTTTATCCTCATAAGTCATACTAAAGTTCAAGCTCTTTTGCACCCCCATAACAATGACTCATGTCTGAAGAAGCATCCATGGCAGAGATAATATACTGCTCACCAAATATACATGTGCTCCTCTACATTTCCTAGTACACTTGCAGTTAAGGGTTAGCCCATGTGACTAACTAGCTTTGGCTGGAAAAGAAAATAATATATATCATTTCTAACTAAAAGCATTTAAGAGGCAGTACATGATCTTCCAATCTGAAAGCCATGTTTTCAGAAGACAGTCACAATCTGAAAGCAAACTATATCCCTGAGTCCTTGTTTGGAACAGAGCTGCCACAGAGAGTCACTGGACCCACATTGACTGGTCGAGTGAGACGAGTTATATTGTTTGTATGTTAACAGTAGCCATTGTACTGTTAAGACATTAAAATTTTGAGGTAAATGTGCGATCGCACATAGCCTAGCATCGGAAGACATTCTATTTTTTGATTAACTGCTGTTTCTTACTGCTGATTCTCACTACTATAATTGAGGTAATGCTCTTTTTTTCTCTGCCAATGAGGGAGTCTTCAGAGACAATGCCATTTGCTCACAACCTTTGCCCATTTCAGTTATGCTCTTTATTTAAGTATGAATAATATACATATTCATTCGTTTTAAGCTTATCCATCAAAATTCTCATTGCTACCACCAATGGGTGGCCTTAATTAAAAATATAATTTTAAGTGTATAATATTACATTTTTAGGAAGATAAAGAGAGATAGTGCAGTAATTTTTAAAGCAGAATTTCAAATATATTTGTATTAGAATGGAACCCACTGCCATGGAAAGTAAAACTAAGTGAAGTTTCATATTTTTAAACAAAAGATTTGATTATGGGAAATTATTTTAGGAAGCTGAGCTGATTTGTGAGAAAATTATTTTTATAATCAAAATAATAAACAAACGCATAAACAAATATTTCAGAGAGTTGATAAAAGGCTACCACATTCTTCAAAATATTAAAAGTGTGTGAGCCTCCACAGGCTGAGAAATCATATGGTCCAGTTCTAAGCACTACTTTGGAGGCAGAGGGCAAGGGGTGGATAACAGGGAAGAAGCTGTCTCACAGCAACAATGCAACCAATTGGGAGGGGAAAGGGGCAAATGAACCAGGTTTCTTCAATGATACAAAAGTCCAAATTCCCCACTAATTCCTGGTATATAAGAATATTAAAATATTCATAATTTGAAAAATATAAAACATAAAATTGGTTTTAAAAAACCAGGAAACAAGATAACTGCTGATTTTTCTTGTGGATTTGTGTGACAAAACGTTTTAATAAAAAATATTCACAACTTTCCTCCAAAATCTTAAGGGCAATTTAATGCTTCAGTAAGATAGGGCATGTTAATTCTTTGGTTTAAGTATCCCCAGCACATTGATATGTATATCATGGGAGTAACATTACCCCAATTTGAGAAGCATCTTTCCAGTTTCCCTAAAGATTATCCTCTATTATGCTAGTATATCTGAACACTCTAAATTCTGACTGTGTAGATTTCTCATATAAGTGCTTTCCCTTAGTAATATTTTGTTTTTATGCCATCAGTTTAGATTAAGGGGTATCTTAGTCACTTTGGGTTCCTATAACAGAATTCTACAGACCATGTAGCTTAAACAACAGAAATTTATTTCTCACAGTTCTGGAGGCTGGGAAATCCAAGATCAAGGTACCAGCAGATTCCGTGTCTGACAAGGGCCCTCTTCCAGGTTGGCAGATATCCATCATCTTTCTGTATTGTCACATGGCAGAGAGAGAGACAGAGACAGAGAGACAGAGAAAGACAGACACAGAGAGGGACAGAAAGAGACAGAGACAGAGAGATGAAGCTCTCTGGTCTTTATTTATCAAAACCCCACCTCCTGATGTCATCACTTTGCATGGTTGTACTTCAAAATAATGAATTTTGGGAGGATACAACCATTCAATTCGTAACAAAGGTAACAAATAACATTCATATATAACTGATATTAGAGCTCTTTTAGGTATATTATTGAGAGCATCTTCTATAATTTCATGTTACCTTTCTGCAGTTCCATGAAATAAATTTCTTTTGTATCTCAGTCCAGGGGAAAAAATCTTTTTTTCCATGAAACTGATTTGTTTTTTCAATTAATAACACTGAATCATTTAGTTTGATCATTGTAGAGCCATCCAAAAAGATGGCCCCCAATGAGCTCCATATCCTGATATTCACATTCTTGTGAAGTTACATCCCACAGTGTAATAGGGTTGGTCTGTGTGACCAACAAAATACTATAGAAGTGATGGTATGTCCTTTCTAAAACTGGGTCATAAAAGGCAATATGGCTTCCTCTATTGTCTTTTCTCTTAAACTACTCACTCTGGGAAATCTAGCTGCCATGTTATAAGAACATCCTTATAACAGGCAGCCCTTGGAGAGGCATGGTGAGGAGGTAATGGCTTCTGACAATAGCCAGTGAGAAACCAAGGCCATGAGCCTCAGTCAACAGCTTTGTGATGAACCATCTTGGAAGCAAATCTTGCAGCTCCAGTCAAACTTTCAGACAACTGCAGCCCCACCTAACATTTTAACTTCAGCCATATTAAAGACCCGAGCCAGAATCATCCAGCTACACCATTCCTGGATCCCTAACCTGCAGAGATAATAAATGTTTGTTATGTAAGCAGCTAAGTTTTGAGTTAATTTGTTATACTGTAAGAGATGATTTATCAATGTGCTTCCCTCTTTCTTTTGGTTGTTAGAAATCCTAGATTCAAATTTAAGGTTCACCTCTAAAATTTATATGAGACTCTCAGGATGTAATTTTGTGTTCTAACATTATTTCCTTGTTCTTATTTTTCTCTTATTCCAAGTTCTTCTTCTATTTATTTATTATTATTATAAGCCACATCAAATAGTTTTTTATAAATGAGGCAAAGTATTTTTTATGACAAAATGAAGAAATACAGCCAGAGGAAATTAACAGGGTATAAGCAAAGCAATAAACATTGCATGTTAGACCTAAGTTTCAAGCTTTCTTCAACATAGAAGAAAAAAGGTTATTGCGAGGCTTTCATAATGGAACCTAAATTCTAGGTAGGAAAATAAAAATATGCAACAAAATTGTAAGTTATTTGAAACAAATATTATAATTTGATCCTGAGTAGTAATTCCAAATCGCCAGTCCATAAAGATATTTATACCAGTCTAATCTTGATGTATCTTCTCTTAGAATATGAAAAAGATATTGTAGTATGTTATTTTTAATATTCCTAATTACACAATTTCCCCATTTCTGCCAGCATTTATGTATTTTTGTTTGGTTTTCTCTTTATTAAATGTTCTTTATTCATGAAACCACTAAGAGCAGGAATCACAGTTCCTAGAGAACTATTAAGGGATGGTAGGGGAAGTAGCAGGGCAATATACAAATCACAAGGCAGAGAAATATTGAAGTGTGGAAAAACATACATATTTTTGATATATCCTTTATTTTCATAACACTAACTGTAGAAGAGATAGTTCAATCAACTTTCACCTCGGGTCCTTCCCTCCTCAACCTGATTGAGTTTCATTGTTCTAGAGCAGTAGACAGGTCCCTCTCTTTGGACCTTGTGCCTTGTGGAGATGATACATGAGATTATCCAATCTTTTTGCTCATTTAATATTACCTATAGACGTCCAAAACATGGCAGAGTGAGAGTGTCCCTAGGTCTCTCTCCTTTAAACAACAATAAGCTAAACATCTAAAACTCAACAAAAAACACCAAAACTGCACACCAGCATATCTGAGTATGGAATCTGCATACAAAAGCTACCACAGGTCAGAACCCTAAGAGTCAGGCGGTGGACTGGGAGAAACAAAGAAGCTGCCCATCGCAGCCGGCGCTCCCTGTAGAAGGAGGGAATAGGGGAGAAGGTGCAGCGAGTTCCCTGAACAGCCCTGCCTGGGATAGCTGTGAGCTCTACATGGCTGGTGACAGTGTCCAGTCATCAGGGCAGAAAGCAGAGAAGTGGGGACAGAAGAGAAACAACAGTCAATTTTTACCAGCTGCGGTTGCAAAACCAAGACTAAGCTGCAGTCCCCATTCCCCAACCCAGAGGGCCCCTACCCCCATTTCCTCCAAGACTGAACACCATAGAGCCCCAGGAGAATCTGAGTAAACACTGCTGAAACTGTTATTAACACTGACAGGGACTGAGAATGGGGGTAGCAAGTGTGATTGTAAACGCTACTGAAACTGTTATTAACACGGACAGGGACTGAGAATGGGGGTAGCAAGTGTGATTAAACAACTATAAGAAGAAAAAAGCATTAATAAGGCTTTATATAAAGCAAGGATCTGAGAAGCTTAGATGCCACCTACTGGAAACCAAAAGAAAAGCTCTTTCTTTGCAACAGGCTAAAGAGAGACCTTTATGTAATAAATTTCCTTTCTGAAAAAAAGCAGAATACATTTACATTAATACCTAGGCAGAGAAATGGTCCATTAAACACTATGAACAACCAAGGTGACAAGGCATCTCAGAAAGAAAGAGAAAGATCTCCAGAAAATAAGCTGACAGAAATAGAAATATGTGACCTAAATGACAGAGAATTCAGGATGGTACTTCTGAAAAAACTCAGCGTGATTTGAAACAAATCATATCAACAATTTCAGGAATTGAAA
>NW_006435762.1:9763154-9765607 GCF_000325575.1 Pteropus alecto
TAGTGTGATTATCAATCCATAAAGAGCAAAGGTCAAGTTAATACTGTCTACTCATACAGAAATAAGCACCAGTGAGGGACAACCAGCTCTGGTGGTATGAAGAGGTTAGCAAATCCTCCCCATCCCACTTCCCAAAAATATAAAACTACAAAAAATTATCAAAATAATTTCAGGAATTTAAAGATGGATCAAAGCAAGCAACGATTTAGGAAGTATTTGTACAGGAAAAGGTAATAGAACCCCAACTAAGGACAGTAGGAGTTGGGGAATGGGGGAAGATGGTGGACTAGGTAAAAGCAGAGTTCACTTTCTACCAGGTCCACATTGAAATTACAACCAAATTATAAAATAATCAATGTGGAGAATCACCTGAAGTCCAGTTGATCATAACACCTACATCTGATAATACAAAGGAGCCACATCAAAGCTGGTAGGAGAGGCAAAGTCCCGAATCAGATTGGACCCGCACCCATGAGTGGTGGAGGATTACCAGGAGGGAAAGCGAGGCTGCAGAGGCTCTCCTGAAGGAGAGGGGGGTCTGGGTCTTGTCTGAGGGCTACACAGCCCAGAGTCCCAGCCCAGGGAAGAGAAGATTCCAATAACTCTGACTGTAGAAACTAGAGGGGATTCTAGCCATCTGGGTGAGACGGAAGGAGACTGAGCCCATAGACATCCCTTTGAAGGACCCGTGCAAAGGTTTTCTGACCTGGAGACACTTACCCGGGAAATCGGGGGTGGGTCTGAGGCTCACGCAGGATTCATTCTGAAAAAGTCTCCATCACCTGGAGTCAGAAAGAGGGCTGAAAAGGCAGCCACCATTGTGCCTTAGTCTGGCCTCCCTACAGACCATGCCAGCTTGATTGTGCAGATCCCTCCCACAGAACCATTAGGAGCCCCTGGTCTTAGGGGATCAGCCTGCCCCGCCTAACCTGCAGACTGCTGGGAGCAGTTGTTTGTGGTTGGCTGCCAAGCCCTGAGCTGAGTGATTCAGAGTGAGGTATTCACAGTGCGGCGGCCATTGTTGTGAGCAGCATTTCTAATCCCAGCAATAGTGACCAGCTCTGTGAGTCTCAGTTCAGAGATAAGTTCAGGCAGATCGCTGCTGCCAACATGAACTTGGGCCGATATCGGGGACTTGCGGGCCAGTCCTAGACAGCAGTTGGTCTTGTTGTGATCTGGGTCATTTGTGGGAACTTACAAGTTACCAAATTTCCATCAAGACTGAGGCTGTTTTGATCCAACAGCCACTGCCTCTCTGAGACCCTGACCCACCCAATCTGCAGACTGCCCAGGGCAAATATTATTGGCTTGCTGCCAAGCTCAGCTCTGAGTGAATCAGAACCAAGTATTCACAGCTGGGTGGCCATCGTTGTGAGTGGCCTTTCCAATCACAGCAAAAGCGGCCAGCCCTGTAAGCTACATTTCAATTCCCAGCAGGCAACCAGTACTATGAGCCCCATTTCAACATAAAATATAGTGGAGTGAAAGATGTCCCCAGATCTCTCCCCCTTGAAACAACAATAAGCTGAACATAAACACCCAAACTGCACACCAGCACATCTGAGCATGGGATCTGTACATAAGAGCTACCACAGGTACTTTAAGGCATTAAATAAAGCAGGGATCCAAGAGGCTTACACGCCACCTTCTGGAAACCAAAACAAAATCGCCTTCTTTGCAACAGACTACAGACAGACCTTTATATAATAAACCTTCTTTCTGGAAAATGGCATAATACACTTCCAGGCAAAGAAATAGTCCATTAAACACCATGAATGCTCAGGCAAAGAAATAGTCCATTAAACACCATGAATAACCAAGGTGACAAGGCATTGCAGAAAGAGAAAAATATCCAGAAAATAAGCTTACAGATAGTAATATGCGACTTAAATGACAGAGAATTAGGGATGGTACTTCTGAAAAAACTCAGTGAGATCGAAAACAAATCATATCAACAATTTCAAGAATTGAAAAAAACAACTAGATGAGCAGAGCAAGGAGATTAAAACCCTCAAAAAGAACTGAATAGACAAATGTTGGAGAGGATACGGAGAAAAAGGAACCCTCATACACTGCTGGTGCAAATTGGTACAGTCACTATGGAAATAGTATGGAGGTTCCTCAAAAAACTAAGAATTGATCTACCATATGATCCAGCAATCCTTCTACTAGGTATTTACCCCAAAGACTTGAAAATTCATATCTGAAAAGATATTTGCACACTGATGTTCATAGCAGCACTATTCATGGTGGCCAGGACATGGAAGCCACTGAAGTGTTCTATGATAGGTGATTGGATAAAGTAGCTGTGGTACATATACTCAGTCATAAGAAGGAATGAAATACTACCACATGCGACAACATGGATGGACCTCGAGATAATCATGCTAAGTGAAATAAGCCAGAAAGAAAAAGTTGAAAATCATATGATATCATATATGTGGGATATAAAC
>NW_006435762.1:9765685-9780684 GCF_000325575.1 Pteropus alecto
TAACTACGGGCAGTGAACACACAGTGTAAATATATATATGCCTTATTGTTAAAGTGTACAGCTGAAACCTATTGGATTTTGTTAAGCAATGTCACCATAAAACAAATTAATTTTTTAAAAAAATAATAATAATATCTATAGTCTGAAGAGTATCACCAAATTATATATGCATTATGTTTTAAAGACATAGAACTTCTAGGCATAATTAACCAAAGTCCATTAATGGTGTTCTAAATTCACATCTGGTTTTTATATATTGTGCCATTTTCCAATTACTAGATATAAAAACACAATTACTATGAGATGGGAATCATAAACTTTTGTCTTTTAGAAAGGGGCCCTTGAAATAGTGGGGGACCACTGGTGCTATATAAAAGTTTTTGGATAGATTATAGGGTCCTGAAAGAATAAAATAGAAAAAAAAAAAAATCAACTGCCTGAATCTTCTTTCCTATAATACAAGCTCCTGAAAATGTTCTTAACAGTGATAGGCTCTCAATCTGACACAAATCTCTTATTTTCTTTATAAGGTTAAGTGGTTCCTTGCTGCTCCTCCAAATAAAGTAAAATTGCCTCACTTTTAAAAATGAAAGTCTTCTTTCTTTTCAAACTATCAGGAGAATGTGTTCATTAAGTGTAAAATTCTATTTATGAGACAATAAGACCAATTTCCATAAATCACTCTAGAAAACCAGTTATTACTTCATAAAAAGAGGTCCAGTTTCCACAAGTCATGTAAGCAGATAGTTATAGCCTGCAAATTATCAGTGAGGAGTCAGGATATTCTGCATTCCCTTTGGTGTTCTGAATATTTAAATATTCCTCCAGTACTTTACTGTACCATCCATTCCATTTTCTCTCACCTGAGCTTTAATTTCCCTTGTGATAAACTGCATATTGAACTTACCTTTCCCAAAACTGGATATTGTATCTTTTTGGTAACAGAAACATATGTTCAGACTTAATAGAACCAGGCTTTTAAATTGCGGGAGGATGAGGGATATGTCTGAAACTATTCTGCTACCTTTTAATATTTTAATAGATGGTTCTAAAAGAAGAATGGCAACTAGTTAACCTTTCTTATTTCTCCAGCAACTCTTCCACTACTATTTATTTCTCTTCCTCTTCAGGAATTATTTTCTAATCAAGGTTTGCATTTCCCACAAATCTGGGGAATAAATAAAGCTCAGCAAAGTAAATAGCAAGAAAAATCAATGCATCTTACAGATGGAAATAATAAAAAAAAAAAATCTAAATTCAATCCTTGAATTTACAAGGAAAGTAAGGCCCAGAGTGACCTATGTGTCTTGACTAATGTCAGACCACCATTTACAACAGGAGCCAGAATTCGAATTCAAGTTTTCTGGCATGAGCTTAGAGTTTCTTTTGTGTAGAAATTCATGGTGTTAATGGCACATCTAGATGGAGAAATGAGAAAAGAAAAAAGATGAAATATTCTAATAAACCATTCAATTCTAATTTGGTACGTTTCAGAGGAAACTCTGAGGGGCCCTAAGCCTGGAAGGGCAGGAAGTCCTCCTTCCGGAATCTCTTCAATCACAGTAAGTGCTGGCTTCAAAAACAACTTAATTTTACATTTGCCTTGAGAGTCTAATAGTGATGTCATGGCTGATTTACCCAGCCAACATTTTTTCAGACCACAAGTTTTCTAAAAGTGAAATAAAAACCAAAACAGTACTTTCCTTTGCACAGAAGGAAAAAAAGAAATAGGAAAAAAAAAGAATGACATCATGATACCTATATGACCACTACAGCCAATGAATAAATTAAATAGTATTTTCTGACTATAATTCACTTAGGGATTTTTTAATTATCAAGAAATGATATTATCTAACTCATTTTTAAACATTAAAAATCATAATCAGGAACACATTAATTAACTCTGAGCAGACGGAGTACAGAAATCTAGGAGCCAGCAACACAGGACCGAGGGTGTTCCAAATTGCACCACATTTCATTGCACTACTTTAGAGTGTTCTTAATTTTTTTTAATTTTATTAGTTACCTTTTCTGTACCCACTACTCCTTGAATTTTATATCAGCTTCTTTCACTGACTTAGGTTTACACAGAAGGTAATCTGAAAAGTTATCATTACACTCTATTTAATAATACCACTTATAATCCTTTTGCACTCTTTATTCAAATTTTAATTAAGGCTTAAATTTTTAAATGAATTATGAAGGGCAGTACTCAAAAACCCAAGAGTATTATGTTATTTAAAAACAAAAAAAAACAAAACAAAAAAGCTATATTAAAGGTCAACAGGTATATGAAAAGATGCTCAACATCACCAGACATTAGAGAAATGCAAGTCAAAACCACAATGAGATATCACTTCGCACCTGTTAGAATGGCTATCATTAAATTAAAAGAGATAACAAATGCTGGTGTGAATGTGAAGAAAAGTGAATCTTTGTGCACTGCTGGTAGGGTTGTAAATTTGTGCAGCTACTATGGAAAACAGTATGGAGGATTCTCAAAAAATTAAAAATAGAAACATATGATCCAGCAATATGATCCTTCCACTTCTGAGAAGATATTTGCACCTCCAAGTTCATAGTAGCATATTATTTATAAAAGCCAAGAAATGGAAGCAACTTAAGTGTCTATTGATGGATACATGAATAAAGAAGTTGTGATTGTATAATATACATATTATATTATACACGTCATACAGCTTTAGCAACAGAAGAATTCAAGTAAAACAGTATAGAATCACACTGAGTACTTCTAATTTACTTCTAATTCAACCATAAACAATGAGAAAATCCTATCATTTGCTACATGGGTGGACCTTGAAGGCATTATGCTAAGTGGCATAAGTTAAAGACAAATACTATATGATCTCACTTATATGTGTAATCTAAAAACAAAACAAACTCTTAGAAAAAGAGATCAGACTTGTGTTTACCAGAGGTGGAGGGCATTTAGAGGTGGAAATAAAAGAAATGGTCAAAAGATACAAACTTCCAGTTATAAGAAAAATATGTACCAGGGATGTAATGTACAACATGGCCATAGCTAACGCTGGTGTACAACACGTAGGAAAGTTGTTAAGAGAGTGAATCCTAAGTTTTCATCACAGGAGAAAATTTTTTTCCTTTTTTTTTCTTCTTTTCTTTTTATTGTATCTATATGAGAAGTTGGATGTTAGCTGAACGTACTGTGGCAATCATGTCACAATATATGTAAATCAAACCATCATGCTGTACACTTTATACTAAGATGTATGTCAACTATTTTTCAGTAAAATTGGGGAAAAAAAACAACATTACAACATCAACTTTATTACACTAGATGGCAGCAAATAATTAGAAGGGCCAATAAAAGAAAATATTTGAGTATCACATAAATATTGAAGCACTAGGGTGAGTAGAGATAGAATGGTAGCATATGAGAGAAATAAAACTTCTACTTGGCTAACTCTTGTACATTCTTTAAGACTTATTTATTTCTTCTTTCATTCAACAAACATTAACAAATTATTAAACAAATATTTAGACAATTACAAAGTGCTATGTGAGTAATTCCTCTGTGCTGATTTTATAATTCTCAGATATGTGCACTTAATTTATTGCTCTTGTATAGGCAAGAGCTATGTTTTGGTCTTTGAAGACTATGTTTACTATATAACTTTGATACATAGTAGATCCTCAGATTTAATATTCAGTTAACTTGCTATTTTGCAATCATATTCTCATCCCTCTCCAGTTTTACTTATGTTGTTCTCTATATCTGGAATTATGCCCAACTCCCCATCCCACACATTCACTATCCATTTCAAGTTCTTTCTCTTTGCCAAGTTGTCAGTGATCATCATAAGCATATCAAAGCTCTCTCTTCTATGTTCCTGGCATTCTGAGAATGCCGATAATAGTGGGGAGTTCTGTGGTATATTTGACTGTCTCCTCCACAGACTATGTGCAGTGTGTCATATTTTTATATAGCCACTACTCAGCACAGTTCTCTCATAAAGTAGGCCTTCTGTGAAATTTTGTTGCGTGATTTAGGTGTGTTACCGGAAATCAAGCTTCTATGTTAGAGGTCTGATCATGAATTACAAATGTAGGTGCCCATATCATATAATTTGGTATGGTAACATATGGATAAGACATGTGAAAGTGACCAATAAGTCAGAAGCCTTATTGGCCACAAGATAGATTTGAAGTTCATGGTAATACACTGTTATATAATACTAGTCGTAAGGAAAAATATGAGGTGAAGAAGCAGAAACAGAAAAAGATAAAGGCAATAAGGAGAAGAAAAGAAAGAAGAAAGGCAAGCGAAAGGAGAAGAGGAAAAAAGATGGGAAACTGTGTCAGGCACTATTCTAAGCACCTTATCTCATTAAATCTTTATAACAACCCTATGGTAGATATTATTAATATTCCCATTTTACAAAATATGCTCTTAAAATTTGAGAAACTTACTCAAAGTCACAGATGGTAGGTGATAAGGTCTACAATAATTCCATTGACATTTAGTCAGAAAACTGTCAGACTAATTAATACTCAATCTACTTGTTATACAAACAATATATAGGTTTTCTTACTGCAGCCTTATAACTTCTTGGTATATTTATCATACAGCTTTAGGAACAGAATTCAAGTAAAACATTATAGAATCACCACTGAGTACTTCTAACTTATACTATATTACAAACCTTTGCCAAAGATGGTATGGATTAAGGAATTTTGAGTGCTGATGATAGTTGATGAAATCATGAGCAAAACAAAATACTTCTAGATTACATTTATAGATCTCTTTCTCTTCTATTTAATCTTTTTCTCCCATTTTACTTTCCTTAACTCCTGTAGCAGACATTTGCCATTTGTTTGCCTCCACTCCCCCAACCTCCCAGAACCTGTATCCCCTTCCATATCTCTGACTTTTTGTCAACAATCCTGAACCCCAAAAATGAAACTCAAAGGAATTAGAGAGAATGCAGTGAGGAAAACAAACAAATAAAGATTATTAATGTCCTATGAAATTACAGAAGATAAGGCATCTATAAAACAAGAACACAATGCTATAAAAAGAAATATTCAGAAGCGCGATATGTTAGTTATCACTGCTTCATGACAAATTACCTCAAAACTTAGCAACTTGAAACAAATATTTAATGTCTCACACAGTTTCTGTGAATCAAGAATCTGGGAGTGCATAATACAAAATATATATATATATATGCCTTACTGCTAAATTGTACACCTGAAACTTACTGGATTTCGATAACCAATGTCACCATAAAAAAAAAAAAGAATATGGGACTCGTGTAACTGGACGGTTCTGACTCAAGGTCTCTTATGAGATTGTTAATCAGTCAGCTGGGGCTGCAATTTTCTAAAGACTGGACAAGGATTGGAGGATCCTCTTTAAGATGGCTCATTACATGGCTGTTGACAGGAGGCCTCAGTTTCTCACTACATGGAACTCTTCATAACACCTTTGCGTGTTCTTATACCATAGCAACTGGCTTCCCCCAGAGCAAGAAATCCAGAGAAAGAGCAATAAGAAACCCACAGTGTTCTTTATGACCTGGTATCCAAAAGTTACACACTACCACATGCACTATTTTTTTATTCATTAGAAGCAAGTCACTAAATAAAGCCCATACCTAAAGAGAGGGCTATTTTGACTATACTTTTTGATAAAAGCATCAAAGAATTTGTAGATATACTTTAAACCACTACACAAAAAGAAAAATAGCTCTAGGAAATTATAAATATGATTGAAGCATGACCATCAACATAAAAATTCAATAGAAGCATTAAAAGGTAAAGCTGAAAAAAGTTGATAAGAAGTCACAGATGGTTACTGTAAGAGTGGTAAGAAAAATCAGTCTTTAATCTAGAAGCTCAAATTCCCGTCTAATTAGAATTTCAGGAAAAGAAAATAGGGAAATAAAGGAAAAATCTTTGCAGAATCAAAAAACATAAATCTCTAACTTTGCAAAAGAGCTTTCCTACTGCCTACCACAATGTATGAAGAATGACACAAACCAAGACATAACACTAGAAATAAAAGGGAGATCTTAGAAGCTTCTAGGTAGAAAGTTATTTTTTTAATGATAAGTTTCCAAGAACCACCCATCTGGTATTCAAATTCAATATATTTATGGGGGGACGGACTAATTCTTTTTTTTTTTATCTCTTACGTTCCCCAAGGAATTTTTAAAGATTAGTCAAGTTTGGAAATCTTTGGTATAAAGAGTTTTGAGAAAAACGAGATAAATATCTTTATATTTAAGTATCACCTTTCTCTAAAATCACTGGACATATTTTTTCGAATATTCTGTTAAAAATAAATTCACTTTTTTTCCATTGTTGGCAGAATTATCCTAATTTTATAGAATCATGGTGAAGGGAGGAGAAAAGAATTTCCAAAGCACATCTTTAACTAAATTTCAGTTACAAATTAATGAAACATTCTCAGATTTATACAGGAGGAATGGTAACCTGTTCTCTAACAGCACTCCTTTAAAGAAAGAATAAGAGGAAATGACTTAATCTACAGCAAAATAGCCTTAGGGTACGGAAGTTTCCTGACATTGAGATTTGCTAAACTAACATGGGTTTCTAGGGACGTTATGAAATATTCACCTTGGAGAGTTTTTAGAAACCATTTCACATCTGTCTGAGTTTAGAGGACAAGACCGACGGGAAGAAGACAGCTGGGAAAACTGAATACATTCATTCATTTGCTCAATAAATTCTTGTTGAGCTACTTAATGCTAAATGCCTGGCACTGTGCTAGGTGTTGGGTATTTTAAGATAGCATTTTCAAATTTATTTGATCATAGAATACTTCTCAAATGAAAGTGTGTGAATAGATCTCCATCAAGAGGAACTTGTAACATATAATGCTTATTTGCATTAAAAATAAGGAAAAAAAGTCTCAAATTGCTGCAAGAGAATCAAAAATAATGTTTATTAACAAAATTTATCAAGCTAGTAAAACAGCTTCATCTCATATTGTGTTATAAAATATATTTTAAATTGTTTATACACATTTATATAAAAGAATTAACTACTTTTTCATAACATGCTGTTCATTGAAGTGATCTGATACAAGATAAATATACAAATATTTTCTATAATCAATTAGAAATGTAATAGGGGAGTAGAAATAGGGTATTAGACCCTAGACCAATCAAAAGATGAAGTACCTTTCAATAAGATTACTGAAAACATACAATCTCTATAAAAAGAACCTGGTAGTAATTTACTGAAATATATCAAAGAGCACCTGAATAAATGGAGAATTTCAGGAATGAAAGACTCAGTATTATAAAGATATCCATTCCTCTCAAATCAACCTACAGATTTAATGTAATCCTAAATAAATTTCCATGTGAGGGTGGATAGGTGAGTTAGTGTAATATGAAAAACTGATAAGTTAATCGAGAAAAATAAATACATCAAAATAAACTGAAACAGATATCAAATTGACCATAGAAATTTAATTCCTCACCTTCCAAATTCCCACCCAAAAATAACATTAAATGGATTCTTGAAAAAGGTAAACTCACAAGGTCAAAGAGGACAACAGAGAATACCAGCTGGAAAATGATATCAACAAAATTCTGGAAGATGGAAAACAGAGAGACGATAACAGAAAAGAAGAGGATGCTATAAGTTAAGATGTCTATCAAAGAATATCATGTTGATCCACCTCAGTGAACCCCAGAGAGGCTCAAAATACAAATGAATCAGGTGCCCTAGTTGTGGGGATAAAAGGCAGGGATAAAAACAGAGAAATTTGTCAAAAGTTTGTACACAAAATGACCGAAACAAAAGGTCCTCTCCTAAATTCGGCAGAATCAAACCACTATCCTCTCTGAAGAAACTGAAATCAGAAAGGCTCTATGCTTAGACACAATAGGCACCACAGAGGGTAGGAGATAAGTACATTGGAAAAACCTGTCTCCTGAGTAGTGAGAAGCCAGGATCTTCATTCTAGGAATTTCGGGTATCAGACGCATGTCTCACCAGCAGAAGACTAGAGGATCCTTTAAAAAAACTGAATGGCTCAAGAATAATTACTTACTAATGTATAATACTAATGGCTAAGGAGCCTAATAGCTGAATCACCCTACAATGAAGCCAACCACTCAGCTCTTTAAGCACCTCATTCTAAAATATAGATAGTCTGAGTCACCAAACACTTGAGAATCTTTAACATACAATGCTGAAACAAACAAACAAACAAACAAAAGAGGGGTGCGGGTGGTTGAATGTGTAAGGACCACCAACCTAGATGCAAGAAAATGAACAAAAGAAAGCGTCCAGATATTTTGCTATGCCCCATGGTGAGAAAAGGGAAGACATCATATATATGATCCACGATATAAGAACAGAACGTTATTTTTTAGAAGTAACAATCAGAGAACAGGAAATGGCTCTAGAAAAGTTAAAACATAATGATACAAATTAAAATTTCAATACAACTGGATTGATAAATTCCAGATGGTATAGCAAATAGATTAGAGAGAGAGACAATAGTGCAGATAATATGAAAAAGAATACAGGAGGTATAATATCTGATATGGTATAGCAAATAGATTAGAGAGAGAGAGAAAATAGTGCAGATAATATTAAAAAGAATACAGGAGGTATAATATCTGACTAATAAGAATTCTAAAAAAGAGAAAATAAAAAAGAATAGAATAATCAAAATAAATTTTTCCAGAGGAAATTTTCTAGATGAAGAGAATCTACTGAGTACCCAGGAGTATAAATAAAAACTACACTAGTACCATTAAGTTCTAGTATCAAAACCATGAAATTGTGGTACCCTTAGAATTGAGTCCAGAAGCTTCCAGAGAGAAAAATAGATCACTTAAAACAAAATGAAACAGTTCAGATCATTTAAAAGTGACAATTGAGTCAGGCAAGAATCATCCAAGAATCCTAAAATTAGTAGGTGAAAATAATTTAAGAACAATTACATAGTCAAGAATTTCACCACATATTATTAATTATAAAAGGAAAAATAGTAACTTACAGTGGAGAAATTTGGCAGATACCATTTTACTAAGTAATCAGAGTTGATAATCATAAATAATGGGGTAAACTGACATCATGTACCTCCCGATGGGATGTACTGAAAAGAACACATTAACGTTTCTATAGCTTTCCTGCCAAAATATACATAACCTGAACCTAAGCATGAGATCAGATAACCCAAAATTGAGGGACTGTCTACAAAATACTAGCTTGCTGTTTTCAGAAATGTCAGTGTCACAAAACTTAAGAAAATCTGAGGAACTGTTCAATATTCTAGAGACATAAAAACTTCAATACTAAATGTAACACGATACTAAATGTAACACATGATCCTGGAATGGATCCTGGACAATTTTTTAAATGTTACAAAGGACATTATTAGGGTAATTGGTAAAATTTTAATAAAGTTTATAGATAAAAATACTGTAACAATATTAAATCTCCAGATTTTCATAATTGTACCAGTTATTTCAATAAATCTTTATTCTTATGAAATATGTACTTTACTATTTAAAGGTAAAGATATATATTCTGTGAAATTTACTCACAAATGGCTCAAAAAAATGGAGATAATGGCATCTAATTCCATGATAGCGATATAGGATGCTAGAATTCAGTGGCATAATGCCTTTAAAATACAGAGGGAAAATTATTTAACCTCCCCCAAAAATTCTATATCCAGCTGTATTATTAGTTTTCTATTGCTGCACAGTAAATTACCATAATCCCAGTCACCCACTTATTTCACAGTTTCTATGGGTTAGAAGTCTGGGCACAGAGCAACTGGATTCCTTGCTCAGGGTCTTACAAGACTGCAATCAAGGTGTCAGCTGAAGCTGTGCTCTCATTCAGAACTCAAAGTCCTCTTCCAATCTCATTTGAATTATTGGCAAAAATCAGTTCCTTGTGGTTGTAGGACAGAAATCCTTGTTTTCTTGCTACCTGTAAGCCTGGAATTGCTCTCATTCCCTAATGGCTTTCCCCTCAGGCCCCTGCTACATGGCCCCCTCCTCTCACAACAAAGCAGTGTGCTTCACTTCACCACCAGCAGAGAAACATTTCTCAGATGCTTTACCTTCTCTTGAAGGACTCACCTAATTAAGCAAAACTCATCCAGGATAATTTCTCTTTCTAACTCAAAGTCAACTGATTAGTAATTTATTTATGGGAATAACATCCCATCATAGGTACTATTAACACCCACACTTAGTAGGAGGGTATTATGCAAGTTGTATATCTCAGGGAGAGGAAATCTTGAGGGCCATTTTAGAATTCTGTCTACCACATCCAGCCAAACCTTTATTTCAAGTTTGAGACAATCTGGTTCTCAACCTTGGTATTATAACAGAATCTCCTGGGGAACTATTAAATCCTAGCATCAGAATTCTCATGTGTTAGTTTCTCTGAGATAGGGCCTAAGAAGGTGCTTTGATTTTGTTTTTGCTTTTAAGGTACTCCTATGTAATTCCAAAATGTATCCTGGGTTGAAAACCACTGGAATAGAACAAAAAACTTTTCAGATATTTAAGATCTCAGAGAATTTACTTCCCCTTCATCCTTTCTCGGGAAGCTACTAGAGGAGTATTTCTTTGAAATGAGGAAGTAATCAAGAAAGAGGAAAGCAAAGGAGTTAGGAAATAAGGGCTCTAAAATAGGAAATAGCAAAGGGAAGTCTCAGACGACAGGCAGCAGGAGCCTAAAAAGTAACTAGCCCAGATTGGAGCAGGAGGATGAAGGGCTCTGAGCCATGGTCTCTGAGAAAATAATAACTATTTTTAATAGATTAGCTAATATATCTGATCAGATATACTGGGCGAAGATAACTGGTATTATGCACATGGAGGAATAGACTCACTTGCTTGCACTCACTCACTCTAAGCTCCAGAGCAGGGACAGCAGCTCAAAAAGCACCAAGGACATACAAAGAGGAACTAAATTATCTGGCTCAGGGTGAGGGCTAGAGGGGCAGCTCTCTGTGGGACTAAAGTGCTGACAGGCACCATTATTCCTTTGTTAAGCCCTCCCCCTACACAGCTGGCAGCTGCCAGGTGCAGATGAGCACCAAATATGTGTTTCCATTAATCTGGCTAACATCACTCTCACCTTTCCCTGGTGATTCCAAGTCCCCTCCCCACACAATTCACATGATAGCCAGAACCTCTTTATGAGGCTAATCCACATAAGCAGTTGGTATGGGCCTGTGATGTGAACTTTCCTAAAATCTCTCAAAGGTTCACAGCCCTCAACAAGCAGCAGCTGGCCTCGGTGTGCCTTGTACTTCTTGCTTAGCGACCCCAAGCTTGGCACTAGTAGCAGCTGGCCTCGGTTCATAGCATAACCACTCCTAGGCACCTTCAAGCCCAGTGCAGGCAGCTACCAAGGGCAGATCACTTTGTAGCTCCTGCTAAATGGCCCACGGCCGGACAGACAAATGCAGCGTTGACCTTGGCCAGCACCAAAGTCCCTCTTAAGAGGACCAAGAAGAAATACACCTAGTGGCCAGCTTCAAATCACACCAGAGCACCACCCAACTAATGCCACAAATGACACACTCAAAGGGTGGATTGAGCAGGCACAAGAGCCCCTTTATAGCGAATCCCGTTCCATGGGGCCAGCCCACACGCGACAGCTTATCTTCTGTAGTCATGCCAGTCCTCACAGCAGGTCAACTTTAGTGTCAATCCCACCAACTATTGCATCAATAGCAATCAAGGCTCAACAACAACAGGAGAGTGTATGCAACCCACACAAGAGACACCCCTGGAGCGTCTGGCTCAGGTGAACAGGTAGATGGCACCATTTGGCCCCACAAGACATCTACTATATAAGGCCACTCTACCAAGACTGGGGGATGTAGTAGATCTGCCTAATACATAGAAACAAACACGGGGAGAAATGAGGATACAAAGAAACATGTCCCAAATGAAAGAATAGGACAAAACTCCAGAAAAAGAGATAAGCAAAAGGGAGACCAGCAGCCTACCAGATGCAGAGTTCAAAATGTTGGTTATAGGATGCTCAATGAACATAGAGGAAGAGTAGATGATCTCAGTGAGAACTTCAACAAAGAGATAGGAAACATAAAAACAGAGACAGAAACATAAAAAAGGATTAGTAAGAAATGAAAAATACAATAACTTAAATGAAGAGTACATTAGAGGGAATCAACAACATATTAGATGAAGAAGAAGATCGAATCAGTGATTTGGAAGACAAGGTAGCAGAAAACACCCAATCAGAACAGCAAAAAGAAAACAGAATTTTTTAAAAATAAGTATAGTTTAAGGGTCCTCTAGGACAATATCAAGCATAACAACATTCACATCATAGAGGTACCAGGAGAAGAGAAAGCAAGAGATTAAAAACCTACTTAAAGAAATAATGACTGAAAATTTCCCTAGCCTGGAAAAGGAAACAGACACACAAGTCCAGGAAGCGCAGAGTCCCAAACAAGATGAACCCAGAGGCCCACACTAAGACACATCATAATTAAAATGTCAAAGGTTAAAGACAAAGAGCATCTTAAGAGCAGCAACACACATTAAATGTTCTTTTTTAAATGCACATAGGACATTCATCAAGGTATTCTGGGGCAAAACAAACCTTAACAAATTAAAAAATCTTAAAAGTATGTTTTCTGACTAGAAATGAATTAAAAAGTGTTATACATTAGCTTACTTATCTCTTGTGTTTTCACTGTTTGACTTGGCAATTTTACATATCCAGAATATACTGCTACAAAATCAAGTTGACTCTTGTTTCCAAATGACTTTGAAGTTTAGTAGTGACTTAACTGCTACTAGAGGATGTCTTGGTTCATAATGCACATTTGAATAGTAGTTTATCTCTATTTTCAACTGAAAGAAATCCAAAAGACAAGTAATTGTTATATTTACAATGTGTTAGAATGGAACAATAGTTTCATCTTGGACATTTCACTTCCTGACTTTAGAAAACAGGATGCAATTCTTTAATTCTGAAGTATTCTATGTTTTCATTTGATTTTCAGTCTAGAATAACTATTTCAACTTTTCCTTTAAAACATTCTTTCAGTCACAGGACCCTGAGCAATGCGTTTGTCCAACAGATGTCTAACATACTCTAAAACACTGACTAATAGTGCAAACACTTTTGAAAGCAAGATAATACAAATGATAGATCAATGGTCATCACATAAAACAAATGCATCAAATGTGAATTGGGCAGTAAATGCTACTCCTGCACCAGTGAAGAATCATACATTCAAGCACCAGGCTGGCATTTTTTGCTATGACCCATGATTTCTTAAAGGCAGATTATCACATAACAAAAATCACATACTGTAATAAGCATTTTCTTATTAAAATATAAATTTTATTAAGAAAAATATACCTAGCATAATCTTTCCCCACCAAGGACTACTTAGTAATCTCTCACGGAACAGCCTGGAAACACAATTTGGGAAAAAACGCCTTAAGGTTTACTTTGACTAGTAAGTCAATGTTACTGATTTTTGTTTTTTTAATTCCCTGCGCTGGAGTAACATGATGTTCTGAAACTGCTGAAAAACACTGGTTCGAGAAAAATATTTAAAAACATAGACCCCCTGGAATGTGAGAGGAATAGCAAGACTTAAGAAAAAAACCACAGGAAATACAGAAATAGTCCAACGAAACTATGACCACATAGAGAAATGAATCTCCTTTACGATTGGGTATAGACATATGGTGTCAGGTTTTTGCTCTGGTTGACAAGGTGGACTGTAACATTTCTAGGGTGGATCACTTCCAAGTCCTCTGCTCCTTAAAAATTCAAGGGAGCGCCAACGTTTGAGGAGACATACTGCAGACATCTAATCACTGCTCCTCCTATACACTTTTCAATACACTGAAAGACCACTAGGGGGAGAAACACGCAGAAAACCGGACCCTAATCAGTTGTGATCTCAGAAGACAACAGATCCCATTACAGTACTCGCAAGCAAAAAGAGGCTCCTATGATACACAGCACCAATGCACAACCTTGAATCTAATCGAAAACCAAGATGGCTATTCTGAAGTCTCTGTGGGCACTAGGCACAAAAAGCACGTCTTCTGGATAGAACTTAACCTTACAAACTGACTCAAATCTAGGGGGTGGGGTTGGGGGGCACGGCAAAAGGTCTCCCCGGAGTAAGTCAAAGGACTGCAGAGGGCTGTGGCAGTGCATTCTTTTTTCGGGATGGGCTACAATTTAATTTTATGTTGGCAGAAGGACGAGCGGCAACGCTTTGTAAAAGGCCTTTTTTTCTAGTACCCATAACCACTTCTGGTTAGCCACTGACAGCGGCGGTTAGCCACCGCGCCCCCTTCTCTCACCCCCAAACGAGAGGAAATCTCATTTCCTCTATGGGCTTAAAGTGAAAGAATTCACTTGCTCCCAATACTTCCGCCTATCGATAGTCTACCCTAGCCCGCCTGATGCTAGAGGAAACAGATATATGACACACATGCCGTCCTAGGATGACACATCCTCACCACTGCAAAAGACGGAGCATTTAGACACACGCACGCCAAATAAACAGCCCCAACACCACCCGAACTTCGGGCGGAAAAGCAAAGCGCAGCCGCACTGGCACGCTGTTACCCGCTTTGCCCACTTTCCCTCTTGGTCTCCGCAATTTCACTTCCCTCTTTGCACATCAGCTTCCGGGGCATTGTTGGCCCGGCCCCTCACAGCTTTTGCCCTCCTCTGCCCGAGCGGGGAGGGGGGGAGTGGAGGGGGTGGGGAAGAGTTCGTTGTTTGTTTACACGATGTGAGCGGAAAAGGAGACCAATAAAGTTTATTCTGGAAACAAAAGGAAAAAAAAACCAGGGGTGACAGAGAAAGGAGACGGGGGCGGGGGTGTGCGGCGGGGACTAGCGAGGAGAGGGAACGAGAAGGAGAAAACGGCAGTTCCGGTGCCGCCGCTGCGGCCACTGAGGTCTCGGGCTGCTGCTGCGGCGGCCGCT
>NW_006435762.1:9780825-9781230 GCF_000325575.1 Pteropus alecto
GCGGCTAGAGCAGCCGCGAAGGGAGGAGCTCCGAGCGTGAGTAGAGCGCGGACTAGCCGGGAGCGGGCGCGGTCGGGATGGGAACCGGTGGGTGACGGGGACTCTCGGGCGCGCCCGTCGTATCGGGTGGGGGCTACCGCGGATCGTCTCTCCCAACGTCGGCCCGCAGCGGAGTTCGACTGCGATCGCCGCTCCCTGTCCCCGGCCTGCCACTGGCCTCACCCAGATGCGGAGACGAGATCTCGCCGCTCCCTCTCTTTTCACCCTCTGGCTGCTGCCTCGTTCCTCGTTTCCTTCCTTTCCCATTTTTGGGGATGGGGTGGCTGGGGACTGAGGAAGTGCGCCCAGGGCCGCCGCCCCGGCCCCGGTAGCTCGGTCCCCAGCGCCCTTGCACGCCCACCCGGC
>NW_006435762.1:9781285-9809172 GCF_000325575.1 Pteropus alecto
AGTTCCCCCCTCCCACCCTTCCTATCGAGGTTGTTGTTGTTGTTTTTTCTCTTTTAACCGAGACAATCAAACGTATCGGATTTTTCATTCATAGACCTGAGACGTTGTCTCGTGATTTGTGTCTTGACTAAGTCTATTCTGTGATGTCTGTTTCATAGCTCCTAAGTGGTTCGGAAAGACAGGGTAGCGCCCAGGATTGGGCCATGTAAACACCAGACGTTCAGCCAGTATGTTTTGACCGCGGCTTGAGGGGTTTATTTTAGGATGTTAAAGGAATAGTGGTGATGGTGAATAGTCACCACACTTAGGAATCGAAAGCTACTTTTTTAGATGTCAGTAATTGGAGAGCTGTTTACATAGTTACACGAAGGGTAAGGGGAACGCAACAAGAGGGGGCTTTTAGAAAACGGCGTGCGTATTCTTAAGTGAATTAGAGTTGTAATTTCGTTTCTGGTGAAGCTTCCTCATTTTAGCGCTGTGCCTTTGTACACATGCAGGACATGCGTTTGCGAGATGATGTTTTGAATCGTAGTTTGTAAAGCCTGAGAGAATCCCTAGATAAGTTGGGTAGGTAAACTCTTGGTGACTCAAGTCGGATGATTTCTACAGCCACATTTGAACCACAGTGGGCAATACTGGTCGCATGTTTCCCTGCTTAGAAACTAGATTCTCTGGTTATTTGCTTACATTGCACTGTACAAAATTTATGTGCTGGATTGCATGTTAAGAAAAGACCTGGAAAATACTTACGATACCATGTTGCTAATTTGATTTAGATAAATTAGAACACTTTGTCTTTATTAATGAACTCTCGAAGTAAATGCAGCATAAGAATCTGTTAGTATGTCCGTGTACTGAAGTTTAGGATTTTTTTTTTTTTAACTTAAGCATTGAACTCTGGTTAACAGCATAGATCTCTATCTAAACATCACATGTTCTGGAAATTTTTAAATATCAGATTAACCGTTCTGCAGTGTCATCAGCCAAAAGTATCTGAAGAGGGCCCAGTGGGGTGTGTGTGTGTGTGTGTGTGTATGTGTGTGTGCGCGCGCGCGCGCTCACCCGCGTGATAAAATTAAATAAAATCTCATCAATAACTATTTTTCCGAAGTATCTTATGTATTTTTCCTCATTGTAAAATAGAGTGCTTTCCTATTAAAGTCACCTATTAAAATAGGTGATTGAAAGAAATGATAGCACATCGTACTAGTAATAGCATCATTGGGGAAAATAGCAAGAATGTAAATGAATATTAACTTAATAATATTTTATCATTGAATCAGTATAAAGTTTGAAAGGCATTCCTCTCAATTTTAGTTGAATTCAAAAATGAAACATATAATGCAGAACAGTGTTTTTATATATCTAAAATTTTTTTAATAATAAGTAAATTTGATAAAGCATTAAAGAAATGTCACTAAATACAAATACTGTACTTACACTGAAAAATTACTGCGCAAAAGTGTATATGCTCATGGGACTAGATATATATAAAATGGAGACTATAAAAGAGCAGTGGCTTTGCCTGGCTGTGTATAGAACAGTCCTTCTGGAGGCAGAGCTTCCTTCCTGTCAGGATAAGATCCTCTCTATCCCAAATAAATATTCCCTTAAAAAACCCTAAATTTATAAATAAAATACTTGTTAATAAGGTAGATCACATTTACTCGTGTGTAGCTTTCCTTATTAGTACCCTTTACTGAGTAAAGATTTTTAAACATTTGCTATTACCATTTAAAGGGCATTGGCTCTGTTGATCTGTTTATTTAAAAAGAGCTAACTTAATCCCATTTGATCTCTTTAGCAACTAGAGTAGCATTAAAGGATCAGTTCTCCATTTTATTATTTTAATATCTTGAATTCCAAGGTAGGGGTGCTTCTTTAAATGGAGCATCATGAAAAGATTTCATGTCTGGTGAAAAAATTTATGATCTTAAAAATTGTGTAACTTTAGCAGCCTACGTTTTGGAATATTGTGGTTTATATTTTATTAGCACAGTTATCAAGCTGTTTTCTTACACATCCTGAGCATTACAACAATCCCGTAGACAAGGCAGTATTACTTATTGCTGAGAAACAACATTTTAATCTAAGGTCAAACAGGTGTCAGGTGACAGACTCATTGACAAAAACTAAAGTTTTTTTATTTCTTTCAGCGTATCATGCTATTTCTTACCTGCTCCAGCATGCTTTTTAATAGATAAATAAACTAGGGTCCAGGGAAGTTTAGTTATTTAAGATAACCTTTTATTTGCAATATATTTTTAATTCCATATATAGCTTACACAGTGGTTTTCAATCCTGGCTGCATATTAGAATCATCTAGTTAGCTTTTAAAAAATACCAGTGCCAGGGTCTAATTCCCAGAGATTCTGATTTCATTGGTCTAAGATGGAGCATAGGTATGTTTTATTTGTTTCTTTTAAAGTTCTCCAGGTAATTCTAATAGACAAGATTGCTTCCAAGGACCTGTATGATTTGGTTCTTCTCTCTCTAGGTTCATTTTTTCTCCCTCATCTTACAGCTACCTTGGCCTTTCACTGCTCTCATATGTAAATGCTGTTTTCTCTTCCTGAAACAATTGCACACTCCATACCCCTTCCTTAACTAGCTGACTCCTACTCATCTTTCATATCACCTACTTTGAAAAGTCTCGTCTAGGTTATGTGTCCCTGCTTCCAGTTCCCATAGCATCTTGTACTCCCACTGTCACAGCATTAACTCACTGTATTATAATTGCCTATTTATTTGTCTGTATCCTCCACCAGAATGTAAATTCCATGAGGATAAGGATTCCTTCTGTCTGATAGTGGGTAGGGAGAAACCGAAGTATTAGGGCGTATAAAAGTAATTTTGAGACAACACAGTCAAGTCTGTGGATTCAACTTAAAAACTTGAGATTTCCATCATTTGAAAGGTTATTCCACCTAAGATATGCTAATAATGTTTTATAGCTATATATCTTACACTTAATCCTTTATTATATGAATCAATTGATCCTGATTAAGGAATTTTTAGGTTTTTTTTCTTTCTCTCCTTAACTATACAGTTTGGAGAGTTTAAAATTAAAATGCTCCAACAAAGAGTTTGTAAGTTGTAATAAAATAGTGTAGAGCTTTTTCTTCAAGTTTAATATTTCTTAAGTGAAGCTGTTTTCAGTACTTCTTGTAGAGCTCTGCTCAGGATGGCTAATATACTGCATTCCAGTCCCAAACTGCTACTTTGTATTTGTGTATGAGGGAGAGGAAGCAGATTATGTCATATCTTTGCCTCTTTTTCTGCATTGATACAATAGGAATTGTAATATGTTGCTTGTTAAGTAACTCAAATAATTTATTAATGAGCATTTAAATGATCCCAAATTACATAAAATTATTCAAGGAAAAATGTATACATACTAATCATTATTTTAAATTTATATGTAATATAAGACTAACGTATTTCATATTTGACCTGACAACTAAATATTCATTTTTTTTCTGTGTCATTTTAGTAGCTTGATAATTTGTCTAAATTGCACTCATTTATAAGAGGTTAAGTTTTAGTAACTTTTAGTATGTAATTGCAATCATTACAAAGAAGTCTTTGTATCAGGGCTAGCATTGCCATTTGAAATAAACATGGGATTTAAAAAAAAAAAGTAAGAATTTATAGACCATGCTTATCTGGTACACTTATGAGTTTAAATATTCGTGTAGTGGAAGCCAAAGAAGTCAGTGTCATGATATGGAAAACACTGCATTGGGATATCATTCTGCTCTGATCATAGCTCACCAAGAGTTAGTGAGACTCAGTGAAGAGATGAATCTTATAAAGTACGGTAGAAATTTAAGGAATATTATGATAATTTTAAACGTAAAATTTTAACAGGAGGAGACCGCGTTTTTGTTCATTCTTATATCCTCAGCATCTAGCATAGTGCCCAAATACAGGTGACCAGTAAGCATTGATATTTGTGTAGTAGAAGCATAATTGAAAATTAAAATACTCATCTTTCTGTCATTTAGTAGCTATATACTTTCACCTATCTGAAAAGTAGGTAAATTGCTATGTGCCAGTCTTAGTTCATTATTTATTATGTATAGATTTGAAATATATAAGAAACACTTTTCTATGAGTTGTTAAATAGTTGCATATTTCTATTGTTATTTGGAAACATTTTTAATGAAGATTGATAGGTTAAGGAGAGGCTATGTGCTATGGTGAAAAGAACACTGGATCAGGAATCCGAAAATCTGGATTCAGAATTGAACTCTAAACTAGCTGTTTGGTCTTAGATCTTAACCTTTTGGCACTTGTTTCTTCACATGTAAAATTTCTAAGTTTCTTTTAAACTCCAAAACTCTATGAGATTCCTAGTATTGCAAAGCCTATTTGTGATTTCAGGGAAGAATAAGTAAGCTTACTCCTTAGAGGAAGATCAGTCTATCTCAATTTGTTGTACTTTCAGAAGCTGAAATCATTTTGTCTGCCTCTTTATAAGTTTGCACATATTTGAAAGCTCTTGTGTGAAATTCTGTGATAGAAACAAACTGCCATCAGAAAAGAATGGACTGGAAAGATTTTTCCTTTCTTTACTAAACAATCAATGACTTTTGAGATTCAAACTTACTGTAGGTGCGACCATTTTGCTTACTAGCTCTGAGAGCAATTAAATGAGTGATAGGCTTTGAGAGTAGATCATCTATTGCACTCCAGTCGTCAGGGTTATTAAGGCCAGCAAGCCTTTTACAGCACTCTTAATAGCCACTGGCCAGCATCCTTACTTGTTCAAGACTTCTAGGAAAGTATGTCCCATAATTTCCCTTGGTAATCTATCCCACTAGAGGTTTTCAGAAAAATGTGTTGTAATCTTAGAAGCATAATTCCAGAAGCATAGTAAGCCTCTTTTTTCTAGATATATCCTCTGCTGTGCCGACACATATAGGGAAAGGTGATTTTTTTTTAAGTGCCCTTAATCAGAAAGCAATGGTTTTATGATATTGATTTGTTGTTTCTATAAATGTTCAAATTACTCACCTTCAGCTTTTGAATATTTTTTAACCAGCAGACTGTTAGGGTAATGAGATATTATTTAGAGTTATTTTGTGTTTGTACTCATTTTTCAACAAACTAAATAGATTTCTGTGGCTTATTTTTCTTTGAAAGATTGTACTTTTCTAAGTACTTTTCTGATGGACTTATTGCAGGTCTAGGCCTGAAAGTAAACAATTTACTGCCTTTAGCCTAAAAGCAAGTAAATTGTGTTTGTTTTCCTTAAGAGGTTAACGTTTTGGCAAATGCAAAAACCTTAGAGATTTTTGCTAAATAAGTTACTATTCTGTGAATAGAGATTTATGGAGCACATCATCAAATGTAAAGGAGCGTTAACAGGAGAATTGTGGGGAAGATTGAAATTAGGAACTACTATAAAGTCCAGTCTGAAATCAAACTGTACACGACAGCAGAGAAAGGAAAAATTATGTTTCAAACTGTCATTTTTATACTTATAAATATTAGTACTAACATTATTTTAAAGTTTGTTTCCATATAAAGATTTCCTTTAAATCTAATGGCTATTGCTTGCATTCGAGACCCTAATAGGCGGCATCTTAAAGTAGCTATGAAAGAGATACTTGTATTCTTTTTCTCTATGCACATACCAGTTGTTAAAGTTGAACATGGCTTTTTTTGTCTTGATAATTACAGTGATAGTAAAACTAAAAGCAAGTTAGAATATTAGTAATTTTATAGTATGGAGACCATTTATTTTCTCTTCACTATAAATGATCAACTTTCAACTTTCTTAGTGATATTATGAGACTCCAGATTTAAAAACCCTTTGAATAATTTTGACTATATACAATAAAAGCAGCTTTTTACAGCCATGTGATGTTCACAGACACTACTAATATATAACTAAATGCATCTACTGATATACCAACTACTAAAGCACAGCTAAATATATCATGCTGTGGTTTTTTGTTGAGTATGAATATCAGACATATAAATTAGTACATTCCTCCTGCAGATAATTTTTTCCAACCAAAATGGGGCAAGTAGTTTGACAGTAAGACAGAATATTTGAAGATAGGACAGTCTCAGAAAATCCACAAAATAATTGACAACCTGTGGGGAAAAGTTTCCTTTATTCTCTAAATGTACACATTAGTGTGTGTTGAGTTACCTCAAACCCAAACTTTAATACGGTGAATCTGAGAAAGGGGAATGTTACGGACTTTGCACATGTTATCTCTCTAAATCCTCACAATAACACTTCTATACACATGTAGTCTCTCCGTTTCACAGATTAGGAAACTGAAATTCCACGTCTAATCAGTACAGTGGAGTCTCATCACATTTAATTTACAAGAATTCAACTGTATGTACTAGCCAAAAGTAAAACTATGACCAAAATGATTATTTCAATATGTACTAATACCCCACTACTGAGTTTTGCTTCAGAGTAGACACGAGATTAAAGATGTGAATTTGTTGTCTCCTCAAGTGGTTTCAGTGTGGAGATATGAACATCCTACTGTGTTGAGTATGATTCTGTTATTCAGACACATTTAATGTTTATACATCATAGCTTCTAATACCAAGCCTCTAGTGCTCAACCAAAGAAAACAGCATTTTGTTCCAGTGCTGGAGTAGAAACTGCTGTTTTAGATATGCTAAGCAGTTACGTTGATTTTCAAATTGGCCTGTAGACATGGCCACAACAGACTATCATCTATGTGTATATGCATTCTCTCTGATACTGCATGCACATGCATAAACCCATATCATTAAATACTGCTTATATTTTTATATTGCATGTATAATATTGTGTTTTAGATTGCTATATATGTAATGTCTTTATACAAAACATATTTCTGTACAGGTGGTATACCAAAAATATGTACATTGAAACTTATGAGTGGTTTAAGAGATTTTCTAGGAAAAATATTGATTTGTACATCCACAGACTATGTTTGTGGTGTTTGCCACTATATATTTTCGGTCTAGCATACAGCCAAGCACAAGGATTATTGAACAAATGGGGAGAAAATGTTTAATCACTCACTTAAGTTTTAAAATATAGATATACATACAGTGATCATATTTTTTCAGCTCAAATTTTGAAGGCTCTTTTGAAAAATCTGTTAATCCCCCAGATGGATTACTTTTTAAGTCATGTTAGAAAAACATGGAAATTGAATATCAGAAATTACAACTATCTCACAATATGTGGTCCTGATGTGACTTACCATTATTTATGTTTCTTTCCTTTTTTCCATCTGTTCTTTGATGTGTATATGGATTTGCTAAAGGAAAATCAACCATATTAGGCAGAATTTATTTTATGAAAACTCTGAGTGAGTTTCTACTAACTCTCCTAGAGAGGCAGAAAGACTAGAAGACAGAAAATGTAAATAAGGTGACAAATCTATATTATTCTCACCTTCTTATGTAATATTCATTCCTTTTATACAATGGGAATGTCCTATCTGATATGTGTGGGAAGTAGAACTTCACCTAGGGCCCTGGAAAGAGAAAAGTGTACCCCGAGCTGCCATGTGCCATTCTTTCTAGCTGGCCAGAAGACATGACTACCAAGCCTAGAAAACATGATCACTCTTTTATTGGGGGAGAAGAAAATATTTGATGCAGTGAAATGGGATATTTGCTTATAATTCTATATCAGAACCAGAATATCTAACCTGCCTGCTAACTACAAGACAATGAATAAACATTTATGTTTTACAAGCCTGAAAAGTTGTTACTGGATGGCTAGTGACTAAAAGAGGTGTTTCCAGAGTGCTATGTTCCAGAAATAAGCATATGCAAACAAACTATAAGAATATAGAACCCAAATAAAGTAGCAGCTCTAAATAAAATAGGAATAACAACAATTAAACAGTATATTAAGTCTGTTTTATGATTACCAAGTAGGAATTATTTTAAGAATACACAAATGACTTAATATGAAATTTTATAATGCATAGGTCAATAAATCTGATGAGTAAAGATCATATCAGTAAATGTAGGGAAGAAACTAATAATTTTCTTGCATCTCTTTAAAAACAAAGAATGAAAAGACATTTTCTTAACAAAGTATATCAAAGTAAAAGCTAAAATAATAAATGGTGAAACACTAGAGAAGTAATCATTACTAAAAACATGTATAAGTCAGTACTTCCAGAACAATATTTTATAATAATGCAGTAGTAGTATTATATAACATTGTTCTGGAAGTTCTGCCCAATACAATAAGACATGAATTAGAAAGAAGAGGAGTAAATACTGAGAAAGAAGCTGTACAATCCCATTTTGGGTGTGATGTGATTGTATTCCTAGGAAAACCAAGAGTCAACTGAAAAATTATTAGAATTAGAAAAGAGAGTAGATTTAAAACAAATACTTTAAAATTAAGTGCTTTATAATAGCAATAATTATTTAGAAAATATAAGAGAAAAAGAAACCATTTTCACAATAATGGAAAATATAAAATTATAATAAGAAACATGTGAGCCTATGTAAAGAGATCTAAAAGCTATTGGGATATGGGAGGAACGGAGGATTACAGGGAGGGATAGGGAGAAGGATATCATGTTCCTGAACGGGAAATCCAGCTATTACAAATAACAATTTTTCTTAAGTTAACCTACAGGTTTAGCATAATACTGATTTTTTTTAAATGTATTCGAGAAATCAGTGAGATAATTCTTCATTTTTTTTAAGAGACTAAACAGGTAAAAGTGAGATGACTTTTAAGTGAAAAACCAAGAACAGTGACAAATCGTTAACCTTATAACACTATTAGATATCAAAACATACTTTAAAATTATAGTGAAAGAGTTGAGTACTGGCATAAGCATTAATAGTAAAGTTAGTAAAAGGAAATCAAGATCCCGGAGACAGACATTATAAATAGTATAATAAGATGGTTTTGAGAGTTTTAGTTAGAAAAACAGTCAATTTGAATCTTTATCTCATATACCAAAATAAATTTCAGGTAAACTGGAGAGTTGGAATAAATACCCTTATGCTAATCTCATTTAAGAAAGATATTTATCTGGAAGGAGAAATACCTTTCAAAATTTAAAAAATTGGAAGGACCATGAGGGAAAGTACATTACATTTACCTCAAATATAATGTTGACATTTATTGTCTTTTTCTCCCACCTCCCCTCTCCCCAATACAAATGAACAAATTAAAAGATGTGCAAACTGGGATTAGAAATTTGTAAAACAGTATAACAGATGTTTATATCTATGTTATTTGGGTGGGGGTGGTTATTGAGGGACCGCAGAGGAGTGTGGAAGAACTGGAAGACCAGTGAAATCTAATGTCCTCAGCCCAGCGGGATCTCCCCAACTTCACAGTCACAGAAAGCCAGATGTTTATCTTTAAAATTTAAGGTGTTCCTGCAGATACTTTCAAAAGTATTTCAAAATATCCATGTAGACGAATGAGCAAAGAACTTGAAATAACAGGTTCATTTACTAAAGAAGAAATAAAAGCATATGGGAAAATGTTTTTCCATGACAGATAATCAAAGAATTGAAACCCAATGCAGTGATAAGGTTTTTCTTTTTTGAGTTAGTTTTTTCAAATGGTGTTGCTGTGAAGGTGCCATGAAATGTGCTTGCTCCTATATTTCTATTGACAGTCTAAATCGATTCAACCCTTTTGGAAAGCAACTCAGCAATTTCTGTGCCTTCAGAATTAACATACCTTTAAATTCCCATATTTGCAGCATTATAAATACAAGTTGAAAATTTAAAACAGCTTAAGTATTCAACAGGTAAACTGTGCTGTATCTCCTATAACAGTTGGTAGTCATAGAAGACTGTTGTTTATGAAGAGTTTACAAAAATTTGAGTAAATGTTTTTGAAGTGAAAAGACCAAAACACAAAATTATTATACACTATAAACAACTGTATAAACCAAAGAAATTAACTAAAAAATATTCGTAAAAAAAACTATATGCTGTACACCTGAAACTAATATAAAATAATATTGAGTGTCAACTCTAATTGAAAAAAAAGCTATAAAAGAATACATCAAAAATGGTAATAATGGTTGTCTCAGACATGTTTTTCACTGTTTTGTTTTCCTCATCTGTCAATGCACCACTGTATTTTGAATAGGTACAGAACACACTTCAGTCAGTACTTAGACACTTCAGTCAGTACTTAAGTGAATGAATTTCTATAATAAGCATGAGTTACTTTTACATTGAAAGAAATGTGAATACAATCCACATCTAAGTTAAGAAAAGTGTGGGAAGCACTCTAGAAAGGAATCTGATTAATAATATTTTACACTTAGATTTCCAGAATTCAGAATGTTTTCACAATTCTATTTTATGTGATCCAATTCTATTTTATGTAACATCATTACCTGCCTAAGTTAGAAATTTCTGTTAACCTTGATTCTGTCCTCTCTGACCTACCAAATTCAGCTGATTACCAAATCTGGGGTATTCTTCTAAAATATCTCAATTCCGTCTCCATCTTTTCTCCCAGTCCTTAGTTTAGTCCTTTCCTGTACCACTGAAGTATCCCATCCAGTTAATCCACTTTTCTCTCTTACTTTCTGCACTGCTGCCAAAATTATCAGACATATAAGTAACTAGCAGAATTTTGTGCATATGCTATATATAATAAATAGGTTCTATGAAGGAGAACAGGGGAGAGATTGGCATTGCTGCCAAAATATCACCCCAAAATACAAAATTTATCTGCTTACAGCTTAATAATTTCTTATGGCCTATATTACTGCTTCTCAAGCTTTGGGAAACTTGTCAAAATGTGAGTTACACAGACCCTAAAAAATCTGATTCAGTGGATCTATGAGCCTAGGAACATGCATTTTAACAAGCCTTCTCACTTTTGATTCTCATACATATGATCCCAGGTCAAGATTTTGGGGAACATTGACCTCAGAATAAAGTGCAGTCTCATTAATTTACTATAATTCTCCTCACAATTTGGTACCAACCCACTTTCCTGTACATGTTTACTATTCTTTCCCGTCACTGAACATCTTACAATCCAGCCATTCTGAGCTGCCTCAAACTCACCTAGGCCTTTCTGCACTCTTATGTTTGTGCTCATGCTGTTCCTGTCTCTCAGGGCTGTTTTTGCTGTGGCTGTTGCTTCCCAATAACTTGTTGACCTGGCCCACTATCTTCAGCTTCTCTGTAATCTGTATAAAGTATTCCTGGACTCTCCTAGGCAGAGTCCCTCTCTTCCTCCCATGTATTTCCCTAGCTTCTGTTTGTTACAACATACGCACAAAGTTTTGTTTGCTTATTTACATATGTCTTCCTCAATAGACTATGAGCTTCTTGAAGGCAGGGATGCTATTTTATTTATCTTGAACCTCTAGCATAATCCTGGCACATAATAATTGCTTAGTAAATGTTTGTCATGTGGTTAACAGTCCAATAAAGAAGGCAAGGAAGGAGTGATTAGTCCCATTTTTCAGTGAGGAAAATGAGGTCTCTTAGGTATTTGCTTATAATTACCCAGCTTGTAAGTATGGACTTGAGATTCACACCAAAGATATTTGGCTTCCTTTCTGGTTTTAGCCTTTACAGGAATTCACACATGCCTTTTTAAGCATTTTCCCCCATGCTCACGGATCAGTTGATCTTTTATCATTTTGAGAGAAGGTGTTTTAATAAACTTCATTATATTTCCTTTATAAAATAATATCTATTTCTCTAAGGCAAGAACCAATTACTAGATATTAAGTTGTTTGTCTCAGTTTTATAATCAACCTCCTATACTCTGCTTTGTGATACTTATTTGTATCTCTTGCAGAAACCGTATTATAGTACCTAATGGGGTGTCCACGAATACTCTTTAAAATTTAAATTCAACTGATATTAATGTAGGTAATATCTTATTCTGCAACAAGTAAGACAAAAAGCCATTTACGTATAAGTATTCAAGTGGGTTTCCATCATATTTTTTAAAGCTTCATTTCTAAAGTTTAGATGTGTTCTAGCCTTGCTATAGACTTCAGTCTTTAGGTGTTGATGGAAATCAACCACCAGCTGCAAAGTTTATCCAGTATGCCATAGAATACATGTAGCTATGGCTTAAACCAAATGTTAGCAATGAAATATTTAGTAGCAACTGTTCTTTTATAAGAAACATTTTAGATAATTAGAGTCATCGTGTAATATCCTTATACCCAGCTGTCAGCTTTTTACTCTTTCTGCCAATATTTCTGGAACCGAAGTCAAGAAAATGAAAATTAGGGTACCACACTTTGAAATACACTAAACACTCAAAAAACTGCTGTATTTTATAAAGATTTCCAAATGAAGTTCCTTAGTGTTTCAAAAGATTTTTTATAAAAACAGATAGCTATAATAATGCTCCTGAATATTAAACTGAAACATATACATTAGTAAATAATGGGAGCATTTGAGAAGTTAGAGAATTGCCTCAATGATAGCCCCTGGCCTTAAAGATTATTAAAGTAAACTTGAGCATTTTCATTTCACTTTTGAAATAATCTGCTAGTTTCTTAATTTTGTTACTATATTTCATCAGTATCTCACTGTCCTTCCATTCTCCCTTTCTTTAGCTTTTGTTGTTATCATTCTACTTTTAATATACTCACATCTTACTTTTCTATCACATCTACTTCGATAATATTCCTGATTCTTCATTATGTTAAATAGTAATAGTACCCTAGTTTTCCTTTCATGTCGTATGTACATACAATTACTGTTTAAATTATCAGGTAATAGTACCATTTACATTCTGTTCTATAACTATACTTAAATCCTCTTGTTTTGACAATAGATAGATTCTAGTAGTTGAAACTAAAATATTTACATTAATATGATTATAAAATGTTTCACTCCACAACCAAGTAGAATGCTAGAATTAGATTTCTTTTTCTATATGTTCAACACCATGAACTACACAAAGAATATTCAGCATTTAGGTCACATGGTTCCTCTTTTCATACACTCCACACATTGCTCAAAATTGTGCTAATTTACTTCATATTTTTAGCATGATTTTATTATACATTTTTTTGTGGGTGTTTTCCTAAAGTTTCCAGTTGCCTTTTTTCCCCCATTATGAAAGTAAACATATGTCTTTAATATTGCATGACTCCTCAATTCCTTTACCTGTTGGCTTAGAACCTGTCGTGTTCTTTTTCTTGTACACTTTTTACTTGGGCCACGCAGAATTCACCTTCTATTTTGGGCAGATTACTTTGGGCTTATTACAATTGAAATAAAACCTTTTCCTAGGATTGCTTTTTAAAATTTACTTATGTTTTTTGGTCAGTGGGTCAGTTCCACCATTTATAACATATGATGACTTCCTCTTTCTTGACCTCTGTCTTTGGTTGGCTGGAGCAAATAACTCAGGTGCCTTAGAATTGGCTCATGGGAAGTAAAACTCATGGAAATACCTTTATTTTTTCTTTACACATGATAATTTAATGGGTATAGAATTCCTGGCCAAATTATTTTCCAACACATTTTAATTACTACATAGTTTTTCAGTCTTGTTGCTATTGATAAGAGTGTTGTCAGATAATTGTTCCTTTACATATTATGATGAAAAGCTTTTAGGCTCTTTATCTTTTGTTGTCTACTATAGATTTTTTTAAGCATTTATTCTATTCAATGGTCCCTTTTCATCTAAACATGTAAGTCTCTCTAGCTCAGAAATATTTTTCTTTTATTTCTTTAATTTCCTCTTTTCCATTTTTCTCTTATTTCTTCTGGAATAACAAGTATATGATTTTTGGACCTCCTTGATTCATCTTATACCTTTCTACTCCATTTTCAGTATTTCTTTTTGCTCTATGTTCTAGCAGCTTAATTTTGAAAATTCAGTAGTGAAATGTCATATTATTTAATTTGTATTATTATTCTGAATAAGGTGAGTGATTATATGTTTATTGGCCATTTGCATTTCTTTTTCTGTGAACTCTCAGTTCATAACCTTTTGTCCATTTTGTTTATTGGGTTGTTCCTATTTATACAGTAAAGATTTCTTCCTTTGTTAGTTATATGAGTAGCAAATAGTTTTTAATAGTTTACTAATCTTTTGTGTTTGCCTATGGTATTTTTCCCCTCCATACAGAAATTTTTTTTTTTCTTATGAAGTTGCATTTATCAGTCTTTTATGGCATCTCAATTTTCACTTAGAAAAGACTTCCTCACACATATAATAAGGACCATATCGCATGTTCTTATAGCACTTTTATGGTTTTATTTTCATATTGGGTTTATTATTCTCAGTAGAATTTATTTTAATGTCAGGTATAAATTGGGAACCCACTCTTTTTTTTTTTCCAAGTGTCCAGCCAGTTATTCCAAATGGTCTTTTCCCAATTGATTTGAATTTACACCATTATTATATAATACATTGTTTCTATTTTTGAATGTTGTATTCTATTCTGTTGACCTGACTTTATGAGCTATATCTTACCATCATATTATTGTAGTTTTATAATACATTTTAATATCTGATAGGGCTAGACCTTTCTCTTCCCCTGCTTTTTCCCCCTCTCCTAATTTTTCCTGGCTTTCCTACTTTTATTTTTTTAACTTTAGAGTCAGTGTGGTAAATTCTGCACATAGAATCACATTGTTATTTTATTGGGGTTATATTAAATGTATAGATTATTTAAGGGAGAATTGACATCTTTATGAATTTGAGTTCCTATCTAAGAATGTGGTATGTTTTTTCATTTCTTTAAATCTTTTGTGTTACTCAAGAACATTATAAAGTCTTCTTTGTATATCTTAAAGTAAAGCAGTAAAAATTCAACTTTTTTCCCTTCCAAGTAGCTAGTCTCTTCTACCAGGACCATCTATTAAATAATCCATGCTGTTACCCCCATTTAGAGATTCTGGGATTTTTTCTATATAAACATACCTCAACTACTTGGGTTAATTTCTGAATTCAGTTCTATTCCATGAGTCTTCATGAGCCAGTACTACACATACTATTTTTATCACTGAGGCTTTAATGTTTATTAAGGCCAGTCTCCTCTCATTACTCTTCTTTCAAATGTTCAGTATGTTACAAGCTATTATAAAACTTCTTACACTGTTTTAGAGGCTGACACACACACATACACAAAGAAAATTATAGGCCAGTCTTACGTCAGGTATTAGTTATTTTAAATAAAGTATTAGCTAACACATTCAATAGTTTGTTAAAGCACACATATATGCACACATTGCACAGTCAGATGGCACTTATTCTAGAAATACAAGGGTCATTTTAATATTAGGAAATCTGTGACACTTACACATTCATTTTCTGCCCCCCTCCACCACGCAACACTAGTAAAATAGGAATGGAAAGCTATTCCTTGACATATTAAATAAAAGATATACCAAACCAGAAGCTTCAGTCAGGCCTAATAATGAAAGATTCACATTCTGTTCCTGTTATGAATGACACAAGGAACAATCAATAGCTATTTTCTCACCTTTTCTGTGTTGGTATATAATACGAGTACAGTTAGAGACAAGGGGAAAAAACCACTATACTAAGAAACTATTCTTTGGAAACTTAATTTCTATATCTTTTTCTACCTTTCCCAACTCATATCCTGTTCCCCAAAGTGTAGCCATTGTTAATAATGTGATTAATTCTAAGAAGAAAAATGGGACAGGATATAGGAATATATTTATATATATATATATTTTTTAATTCAGATTTAGAATTTTATTGCTATAGAATTATAATCAATCCTTTCTTGTTTAAATATCTTCTATCATTATATTTTCTTTTAAATTTTTATTTAATTTTTATCATCAAAATAAATGCATCTTCTAGTAATGACAGTGTGAGGAGGTTGAGTGATTCCCCTCAATAGAAAACAAGCATAAGAATGCTGGAGTAACTATATTATATCAGCCAAAATATATTTTAAAGCACAGGGTAATACTGGAGACAAAAAGAGACATTTCAAAACTATAAAGGTATGAATACAGCAGGAAAATATAAAAATTCTAAATATGTAATGCACTTAACAACAAAGGCACAAAATACATGAAGCAAAAACTGACAGAATTAAAAGGAAAAATAGGCATTTTAACAATTAGAGTTGGAGATTTCAGTACTTTTCTCTTAACAGTTGATAGAATAAGTAGAGAGGAAACAGGATATAGAAGACTTGAATAAGGCAATCAACCAACTTGACCTAATTGACAGCTACAGAATACTATACCTCAAAACACATTGAAAGTGCATTTGAAACATTCGTCAAGATAAGCCATATACTGGCCCACAAACATAAAATGTATTAATAAATATGAAAGGATTAAAGTTATTCAGTGCGTTCTGCAACCACAAAGGAATTAAAAATCAATACAAGAAAAATCAATACTGAAAGAAATAAAAAAAATCCCTAAATATGTGGGAATAAATGAATAACCCATGGGTAAAAGAAGAATTCGTAGGAGAAATTAGAAAACATTTTCAACTAATGAAAATAAAATACAACATATTAAAATATTCAGCGTGTAGCTAAAGCAGTGCTGAGAAGGAAATTTATAGCTTTAAATGCTTATACAAGAACAGAAGAAATGTCTAAAATTAGTTATCTAAGTTACTGCCTTAAGAAGCTAGAAAAGAAAGAGGAAATTAAACCCAAAGAGCAAAAATCAAGAAAATAGAGAAAATAAATGAAATGAAAAGCTGGTTCTTTCAAAAGTTCAATAAAATTGAAAAACTGTTAACTAGAATCATCAAGAAAAAAATATGTAAATTAACAATATTAGGAATGAAATAATGGATATTACACAGATACTATAGATAAAAAAATGTAATAAAGAATATTATGAATAACTTTATACCAACCAATTTGACAACTTAGATCAAATGGACAAATTCCTTAAGTAAAAATTACTAAAATGACAAATGACTCAAGCAGAAATAGAAAATCTAAATAGACCTGTTTAAAGAAATTCAGATACTGAATGTCAACTGTAATTGAAAAATAAAACTTTTAATTCAGTAAAAAATTTTCCAAACACAACAAAAAATCCAGGCCCCAGTGTCAGCTGATAATTCTAGTGAACCCTAAAGAAACTAAAAATACCAGTCTTACCCAAATTTTCAGAAAGTAAAGGAGTTAAGAGAATGTAACAACTCATTTTATGAGTCTGTTATTACTTGGATACTAAAGCCAAACAAAGATATCACAAGAAAACTAGCAGTCAGTATTCCTCATGAACATAGATACAAAAATCCTTGACAAAATATTAGCATGTCAAATCTAGCAATATATGAAAAGGGTAATACAACATGGCCATGTGGGATTTATCTCAGCAATGCAAGACTGGTTTAACTTGCAAAAATCAGTTCAGTATAATATACCATACTAAAAAGATAAAGTTGAAAACCTGTAGGATCATCTCAATAGATGCAGAAAATGTATACGAAAAAATTCAGTACAAACTTGTAATAAAAATTCTCAGCAAACTAGGAATTGAAAGCAACTTCTTCATCCTGATAAAGGATATCTATGAAAAAACAGCTAACATCATACTTCATGGTGAATAATTTTATGCTTTTCCACTTAAGATCAAGAACAAGGCAGGGATGTTTCTTTTATTCACTTTTATTCAGCATTATACTGAAAGTCCTGGCCAGTTCAATAAGACAAGAAGAAGTAAAAAGATGTACTGAATAGAAAGGAAAATAAAGCCTTTTTTTATTCACAGGTGGTATGTATGTAGAAAGTTCTAAAGAATCTGCAAAAGAAAAAAAAAAAACAAACAAACCTGAATTTATCGAAGCTATAGGATACAAGATAATAAACAAGAATTGTATTTCTATGTACTGTCAATGAACAATCCCAAACTGAAATTAAAAAACAAAACCACAATAGCATTGTATAGTTACTGAGAAATAAATTTAACAAAAGTTATGTAAAACCTGTACACTGAAAACTATATTGCTGACAGAAATTAAAGAATACCTAAATTAGTTGAGAGATACACCATGTTCTTAAATTGGAAGACTGAATACTGTTAGGATGGCATCTCTCATGAAATTGATCTGTAGAATCAATGCAATCCCAGTCAAAAATTTGTCAGTCTCTTTCATAGAAATTGGAAAGCTGTTTCCAAATATTATATGGAAATGCAAAGACATAAAGTAACAAAAAAAATTTTAAGAACGAAATCAAAGGACTGATTTTTTGACTTGCTATAAAGCTTCAGTAGTCAAAATAGCACAGTATTAGCATAAGGATAGACATATAGATGAATGGAAGAAATTTAAGAGTCCAAAAATAGAATCATACTTAATACAATTAATTTTTTACAAAGATGTCAAGGTAATTCAAGGGGGAAAGCATAATCTTTCAAAAAACTCTGCTAGAATAACTAGATATCCATTTGAAGGAATTAAAAAAAAAAAATCCTTAACTGTCTTTACAAAAAACCCCAAAATTCATTCAAAATAGATCCTAGACCTAAACATAAATCCTGAAAACATCATGAAAGAAATCAGACACAAAAAATTACGTACTGTATGATTTCATTTATGTGGAACTCTAAGCAAAAATATACATCAGAAAGTAAGTGAGTAGCTACCTAGAACCTAAGGTAAGAGTGGGGATTGATCGCAAAGGGAGAAAACTTAGGAGTAGGTAATTGAAGTGTTTTAAATTTGATTGTGGTGGTAATTTTCACCATTGTTTACATTTACCAAGACTCCTTGAACTGATTTTAAATAATACCTTAAATAAAGCTGAAATAATAATACAATCATGTGGCTTTAAATTACCACTGAAAGATTAATAAAAACAGCAGTTTACTTCTCTCTTTTCTCCCATTTCTCTCCCCCTAATTTGTCTTGCCCCATGTCATTCTTCAGGAAAACTGCTTTCAACTTTTTTAGCTATTCTTCATATTTACCACCTTATAATAATGGGTTATACTGCTATCTCTTAGTCCACCAATGTTTGACATCCATTTTCCTTTTATATCTAATGCCTTCCTTCGCCTTATCTCATTATCCTGATATATTTAAATCCACACTTTGCATTTTCATTATTGTGACCATATGAATATTAATGAAGCAAATAGTGCATGCAGTTATTTCTTTTCTGGTAAAGCTTTTTTTTTTTTTTATTATTGTTACTTTAAGCCTTAAGTTTTTCTAACTTAATCTTGACTGTTCTCTAGGTTTTTTTTTTACAGCTGTTGCCATAAGACTTTTTTCTCTATGCTCTCATCCTGGAAATTCCCTCCACCTGCTTCCTGTGTTGAAGCCTTGATTCCCTGTGTCCCATACCTTCCTTCACAGTTTACTCCCTCATTTTTAGGAGCATAACTTTCCTGAAAAGGGATAACTAAAAGGTAAAATTTTCTGAGATTTTGCATACCTGATTTTATCATATTCTACTCTACAATTATGTGATATTTTAGATGAGTGTAGAATTCTAGATAGAAAATCTTTTCTACTCAGAATTTTTAAAGTATTGCCCTAATACTTTCTAGTTTCCAGCTTTGCTATTTAGTGGTCCAATGCCATTCTAGTTCCTGATCTTTTGTTTTGGTATTTCTCTTTTTCTCTTTCGAAGTGATTATTATCTTCTCTTCATGCCTGGTGTCCTGAAATTTATGGCACTGTACCTTTGCATGGGTCTTTTTAATTTACTATCCTGTTCACTCAGTAGGGTCCTTGTTTTCTGCAGACTTATGTCCTTTAATTTTTGGAAATTTTCTTGCCTAACTTTTTAATATTTTCTCTCTTTTCATTGTTTTTTCTGGAATTCCTATAAGTGAGCTACTTTTCACTTTTCTCTTGTATTACTCATCTCTTTCTTTTTACTCTGCCTTCTGGAAAATTGCCTCAACTTTAACTTCAAACTATTACTGACTTTTTTCCCCAGCTTTTATTCTCAGATTGTTCTTTTCTTATTGGTTCCTCTTCTGGTTAATGATGCAATATTTTCTCTTATCTTGGAATTTTAGTTTCTGTGATATTTTCTTCTGTGCCATCATTCTCTCTACTTATCAGCACTCTTGTTTTGGTCTGTCTTTAATATTGGACATTTTCCTCAAATGCATAAATATCCTTGTCTGTCATTCATATTTAAAAGATAGTAAAAGCTCTGAGTTTGAAGGCAATGCTCTTGTATGTTGTTAAACTATGTTGTAGGGAATTCCTAAATGTCACAATCTTTCTCTAGGTTAGTCAGTTTGGGATCATTTTCTGGAGAAAATGTACCATCTCTTGTGTGAGGCTGCTTATATTCTAAAGCTATGCTGAAGAAAGGGGCTTTGGATCTCATTAGACTTTCATATAATCCTCTGGTCTTAGTCACAACTTGTGTTTATTTAAGTCCAAAGTCTCTTGGGTTTAGTTTTTCCAGAAACTATGCCTTCTGGTTTCTGAAGGATTAGGAAGTCATTGACTATGCTAAGCAGAGTTAGAGACCTGGAATTCTAATAGTTCCAGGTATCTCCTAGTCCTGAACCTTTCTGAAATTCCATGAGAATTGCCTTTCTTCTTATCTATAAGCACTTAAATTTAATATTCCTCACCTCATTTATCATTCTTTCTTTAACTGTCTTTATATATTATGGTTTAGGGTTGCAGGTTTCTAGCTTCATCACAAAAGGATTTTGCTTTTCTTACTCCTCTTATTTAGAAGTGATTGAGGACACATCGATCTTTACTCTGATATTTTGAAATCAGAAGATTTCAAATTTTATATTAACATATTGTTCTGCAGCTCTTGTCTCACCTTCTTACTCTATCTTGGTGATCTTTTCATATAGTAACATGCAGATCTATATCATTCACTTTAATAATTGTGTAGTATCTCATAAGATGCTTTACTATAATTTATGTAATAATTCCCCTATGCTTTTATTGTTCTAGTATTTGCTTTCATGAACGTCGCTACAATGAATAATCTTTAACCTACTTTTTGGTGAATTTTTACAAAAGTATCCATATAACAAATTCCTATTGGTAGAATGTCTAGTCAAAGAATATTTGCATTTTAAATTTTCAATTATATTGTCAGATTATCTTCTAGAAAGTTTACATTCCCACCAACAGAGAGTGCTATTTTTGTAATAATATGTTTCATCAAGCTTAAATGTTTTTCAACCTGATAAGTAAAAACATTGGAATGTATCATTGTTTGCATTTGCATTTTAAGTTATCATTTTCTTAAGGTTAACCATTTAATTTCTTCTGCAAACTGTATTTGTGATGTTTTTCTCATTTATCTTTTTCATATTAACTTACCTGAGCTATTTGTCAATTACTAGGGAAAAAAAAAAAAAAACTTAGTCCTTTGTCATATGAAAATATATCTTCCCAGTTGGCTAGTGGTCTTTCAATTTGGTTTATAGTACTTTTGCCAAACCAAAATCTTTGCCTTATATTTAGTCATATTTATTCATCTTTTCCTATATGGCTTCTCAGTATTATAGCATTAATATATAAATAAAGCATAGTGTTCCTTTATATGAACAATAACCAATTATATAATGGAAGAGAAAGACCCATTCACAAAATTAACAAAAAGATCATTATCTACAAATAAACTTAATAAGCCACAGTAAGAAATAAACTTATATGAAGAAATCTTTTAAAACTCTACTGAGGAGCAAAGATTTCTTGGCCAGGACACAAAAAGTACTGATCATAAAAGATATTGATTAAATAGGACCAAAAAAATCCAAAAAATATAGAGAACCTCTGAAATGAACATTTTAAAATAACTAGCTACCTAATATAAATGTGGGTAAAAGACATAGACATTTTCACAGGAAATATACAAGTGACCAATAAGAACATGAAAAGGTTTTCAACATCATTAGTCTTCAATAAATGCAAATTAAAACCATAGTGATACCACTACATTCCCACTAGGATAGCTAAAATTTAAAACAAAACAAAACAAAAACAAAAACCCGATACCACTAAATTGTTATTAGTTAGGATGTAGAGCAAATAGAGCTCTCATTTATTGCTGGTGGGAATGCAAAATGATCAACTACTTTGGAGAACTGGTAGGCAGTTTCTTTTAAAGTTAAACATAACATTTTCCTTATGTGTCTAAAGGTCACCAAGACCACCCCCAGGTTCAGTGGTTTGCTAGGAGGACTCACAGGACTCAGTATGTAACCATACTCAAGGCTATGATTTATTATAACAAAATGAAACAAAGCACAGTCAGCAAAGGGAAAAAGTGCATGAGAAGAAATAGAAGGAAGACTAGGTACAAACTTCTTCTCACACAAGATACTCTTAATTTCCCCAGCAAGGAATTGAGACATGTGAAATGTACCCAACCAGGAAAGTTTGTTAGATTCAGTGCACAAGTATTTTACTAGAGGCTGATCCCTTGCCCAGCACATACCAAAATTCCAGAAGAAAAGCAAGTATTCAACATAAACCATATTGTTTTCATAAACAGTTTAGGCACAGCAAGCCATTCTTATCAGTTATGGGGTGGGAATCCTTTCAAAATCCAAGATCCAAGTCCCCAGACACAACCAAGGGAAAACTTTACAAGCAGGCTTTTTTTTTAGGGTAAGCAGTTAGTCTGTACACCGTACAACCCAGCATTTCACTCCTGACTATTCAATGAAAGAAATAAAATTGTGCGTCTACTTTAACAAACAAATAAATTGAAGTAAGAATGTTCATACCCAAAAGTGGAAACAGCTCATATATTCAACAACTAGAAAATAAACAAGTTGTAAGTATATTTGGAATTACTACTATTTGGTGATTAAAAAGAACCAATTACCGATACATTAACAATGTGGGTAAATCTCAAAAATAATGTGAAGCAAAAGAAGCCAAACACAAAAGAGTATATACTGTGTGATTTGATTTATGTAAATTCAAGAACCACCAAAGGTCATCAGTAATTACAGAAATCAAAATGTGATTATCTGGAGGCAGAGAGGGAAATTAATTGGAAAAGAACATGAGGCAGTGTTTAGGAATAAAGAAATTTTCTTTATCTTTTGTGTGATGGTTACATGAATGTAAAAAGTTATCAAAAGTCATCAGACTTAACACTTAAGATATGTGCAGTTCGTTGTATGTTAATTATAGTTCAATGAAAAAATAACTACTGAGGAACATTGAAAAATAGATAAGTGGCAATACATAACTTGGATGGGAAGAATATCTTGTAAAGATATCAATTCTTTCTAAATTAGTATAAGTGAAAGTGGTCTCAAAATACCAATGTATTTTGCTTCGATCTTTGTTTTTAACTTAACCAAATTATTCTAAATTTCATCTGTACTTATAAGCCAAGGTTTTTATTTGTTTGTTTGTTTGCAAATGGTACAATTTTAATTCATCCTTATGTTAAGTAGAAAGAACATAAAAAGTGTTCTGCAGAAATACCAGAGAGAAAGAGGGAGGGAGCTGATGATAAAGGGAGAGAGAAAAAGAAGGAATGAGAAAGAGGAAGAAAGAAGAAAGTTTTAATGAGACTGGAGAGACTGTAGGAAGGCAGTTGGGCTGAATTTTAAGAATAAGTATGATTGAAATGACAACAAATGGGAAAAGAAGTAGAAGAAACATCATAGACCCTGTTTATAAGGGCGAAGAAGATTGACCCAATATAGAGCTTGGAGTATGGAGGAAAAAAAGTAAGAGTGGAGCGTAGTTGTTGGTGAGGCTTTGAGTTTGAGCTATACATAAAATCTGTAGGTAATAGAGAATCACCATATTATTTTTATTGAGTAGCAGTGTGATTAGGTGTGTATTTTAGGTAGCCAGTTCTAGTGATACTGTGGATAATGAATTGAGGAGGGGAGATACTGAATAATATGTGATTTAAAGGTTTTTTGCTTTAGTTCATACTGCCCACTTAACCTGCCATGCCCTTCTCATTCTGGACCTGTCAGAAATCCTTTTTCATTTGTTAGGTGCCCCTCCCTTACACACACACTTTTCTCATATTTATTGCATTCTGCCTTGTAAATTGTAAGATAATAAAGGTTGGAATTCTGTTCTTTTCACCTTCGTTTATAAACATATATGAATGCTTTTTTTTCTCTCTCTCCTTTCTATCACCCATCCTTTCACTTTCAATTGCCAGTTCCTATAGACACCAATTGCTTAATGAATGCTTGTAGAATTAAAGACATGTCAGTGTTCCATATGAGAACTCTTTAGGGTCTACGAGTGATACAGAAGATGGCCAAGAAAAAAAAATGTGTTGAATTTGAGGGCTGTTTAATGTGTGGAAGTGGGATCATGAAAGAGGAGTTGAGAACTCCAAAAGTTCTAACCTTGGAGACAGAATGGTGATGTCATGAAAAATGCCCACTTTTGAGAAGGAGATGCTAACGTAATAAACTAAAGGAGGCCAGAAAAATATTATAGAAAGATTATTTTGACTTTTTATTAGAAAATCAGAGTGGAGGAGCTTTAATTGAATCATTTCTAGCATCAGAAGTTTCTTACCTTTATAACTTTTACCTTTTAATAATGAAGATATTTTAAGATGAGATATAAAATATGAACCTGAGAACTTTTTAACATTTAACATTAAAGAAATAAATATCCACTTTTAGAATATTCTCTGTGTCTATTGCAGTGACTTTGTAATGGATTCTCAAATAGTGAGGAAAAGGTAGGGGTGCATGTGTGTATTTTGTCCTGGGAAAATGACATCCTGACAGGATAGAAAAACAAAGGAGCAGACTGAAAATGGCTAGACTAGAGGTTGTTTTTTCTGTCACTATGCGCCAGATCTGGAGAGTAGTAAAAGCAGACAGATGGACAGTTCTGCTAGTTTTGGAGTGTTCAAGTGTAGAAAAGAAACATTCTGTTCCTTTTATTCAGAAAAGGAATTCTAAATTACTGGTTTCAGTAATAAGTTTCACATTCTGACCAAAGAAACATTCCCCCCCACCCCCTCCCCCAGAGATAATGACTCATCCTTTTCTCAGAATTTTGCTTTTGTGGAAACTAAAGTGCAGTCATAATACAGCACTGTTATTTGTATCTTAGTGTTAGTGATACTACTGTGAGTAGACTACTGATGGGTAAGAACACTACTGTTGTAAAGCCAATTGCAACAAAGGAATCCAGCTCAGGTTTTAATTAGCTGATTCCTAGATTTTTAAACTAATAAGCTAATTACTGTGATTTTGTTAATTATGCTATAAAAATAGAACCCATACTTTTATCTTTTTTAAAAAGGTACTTCATTTTGAGAGTTTTGTGATAGAAGGTAAATTTCTGACATCCAATTTTGATAGTGGAGACACTTTAAATATTTTTTCTGTCTTTTTTTCTTAGGCCCCTCAAAATTGGTATGAGACTATCAAATTATAATCACGTAGACCATAAAGCAACCGTCAAATAATAGAGATTATTGGTATTGACTAAATAAAGTTAAAAGCTTATGTTCTAGTTTTAGTTTAACCTTAATTTTGTAATTTAAGAACTAGAGCTTTGAGTGGCTCTTTATGTGCCATAGTAGATATTCTCACTCTGAATTTTTACATCAGTATTCTCCATCATGTATTCATCACTGTAATAACCATTATTGGGCACACACACAAAAGTCTCTGTTTATGACCTCTACAATAGCTCTACAATAGCTCTCTCTAACCTTATCTTTTTAATCTTTGCAATCATTCCTTTTCTTGAGGTACTACTCCTCAGGGAAGGTTTCGAATTTTAGCTTTTTAAGTTCCCTTTTTCAAGCTTTCTTATGTCTCCCTCTGTGCCTTTATTTTAATTACATCAAAGTTAGTTAATGAATCATAATATGTAAAGCAGTTGTTGGGATAATAATTAATGACTTATGTTAAATAATCAATTTAAAAGTTTTTACCAGTTGATATATTTTTAAGCAAGCACTTTAACTTAATGCATTATTATAAGGTAATTTATTGTTTAACTATATGCCAGATTTTTCCAATCTAATCTAATCCTGGTTGTATATTGCTTTGTAAACTTTTGACACTATTCTGTTGATGCTTAATTATGTAATTCAGCCATTAGATACTACATCGTGAGGTGATTGAAATTAAAAGCAAGGTCCTCCTAGTATTTTCGGTAAAACTTCATTGGATGGTACCTGTTTCCATGGAACATACTACTAAAATTAGAATGACAACAGAAGACTAACATGACCCCTGTGTAAGGTTGATAGACACATTCAAGAAGTACTCCATATTTTTAAGCCAATGTTTTTATTTGATTCACTTATTAGCCAGCCATTTACCTGCCTCAAAACAAATTGGTGGAGTCCTATTTACACTTTCTCCTTTCCCTGTCAGTCCTGGCAGAATAATCACCGTGATCACTGTAGCAGAGTCCAGACCTTGCCATTCGAATTAGAAGGTATCTTCCTTGCAACAGCCAATTAAAGCAATGATATGTGAATATCTGCTTTGTTCACTGTGTATAGTAGTATGTAATCATAGGAACAGACACTATAGCTGCAGTTTTATGACACTTCACCTCAAGAAATAAAGAAATCTGTTGAAGACAAGAGACAGGGATAGAACTTTATGATTGGTCTCTGATTCTCCCAAATCAATTTGGCCTCTGGCTAATAGTACAAATCTGTTGAATTTGGAATGTTAAGTTGGTCAAAAATGAAAATAATCCCCCAAAGCAAAGAGACCTTCTATGAAATATATCTGGGTGTGTTAGGTTAATATATTGTGACTGCTAGTACTCTAGTCAAAGTTGCTAGCTCCATCTTTAGTGGACCGGACTAGACTGAGTATTTCGTATTTTGGTATTTTGGGTTTTTTTTTTTCCTTCTCTATGAACACAAACTACCTCTTCTGTGCAAAGAAATAGAGCAACAGTTTCTACTGAGAAACCTGTAGCCAACCCAAGTTTTGCTTTGTTTATAAGGGAAGTATAGAGTGGCATGCAAGACTCATCCTTTCACCATTGTCAAGAAAAAGCATAAGCTTAATCAGTGGAGGGGAGTCGAAAAAACATGGTGGAAAGAGAGACGTCCTCAGATCTCTCCCCTTGAAACAACAATAAGCTGAACATCTAAAACTCAACAAAAAACACCCAGACTGCACACCAGCATGTCTGAGTATGGGATCTGCGCATAAGAGCTACCATGGGTCAGAATACTGGGTGCCGGGTGGTGGACTGGAAGAAATAAAGAAGCTGCCTCTCGCAGCCACTGGAGCTCCTTGCAGGAGGAGCGGGTGGAGAGAAGGAGCAGCGACTTCCTTGAACAGCCCTGCCTGGAAAGCTGTGAGTTCCCTGTGGCTGGCTGGCAGCAGTGCCTAGTCATCAGGGCAGAACGCAGAGAAGAGATACGGGATCGCAGAGAAACAGTTGATTTTTACCAGCTGCAGTTGCAAAACCAAGGCTGAGCCATATCCCCCAACCGTCAACCTAGAGGGCCCCTCCCCCTATAACCTCCAAGACCGATCTGCACGGAGCCCCAGGAGAATCTGAGCAAATGCTGCTGAGACCGTCACTGATACTGACAGGAACTGAAACTGAGGGTAGCAAGCATGATTGAAATCTATAAGAAAATAAAAAGCATTTTTAAGGCTTTATATAAAGCAGGAATCCAAGTAGCTTAGATACCACCTACTGAAAAACAAAAGAAAAGCGCCTTCTTTGCAACAGGCTAAATAGTGACCTTTATATAAAAATCTGTCTGGAAAAACAGCATAATACACTGCCATTAATGCCCAGGCAGAGAAATAGTTCATTAAACACCATGAACAACCAAGGTGACAAGGCATCTCAGAAAGAAAAAAAAAAAAATCTCTGGAAAATAAGCTTACAGAAATAGTAATATACAAACTAAATGACAAAGAATTCAGGATGGTACTTCTGAAAAAACTCAGTGAGTTCCAAAACAAGTCATATCAACAATTTCAGGAATTAAAAAACAAACTAC
>NW_006435762.1:9812376-9859551 GCF_000325575.1 Pteropus alecto
TGCAAAAAGCCTAAATAAGATACTAGAGAACCGAATACAGCAACATATTAAAAAGATTATACACCGCTATCAAGTAAGTTTCATCTCAGAGGTACAGAGATGGTTCAACATATGCCAAGTGATTAATGTGATACCCCACATAAACAAATTAAAAAATAAGAATCATATGATCGTATCAATAGATGCAGAAAAAGCCTTCGACAATATACAGTATCCACTTATGATCAAAACACTTAACAAAATCGGTATAGAAGAAATGCACCTTAACATAATAAAGACCATCTAGGACAAACCCTCAGCCAACATTAACGCTTAATGGTGAAAAAATAAAACCTTCCCTTTAAGATCAGGAACAAGGCTAGGCTGTCCCCTATAGCCACTGTTATTCAATATAACATTGGAGGTCTTAGCCAGTGCTATCTCAGACAAGAAAAATATAAAAGGCATCCAAATAGAAAACAAAGAAGTCAAACTGTTCGCAGATGACACGATTCTCTATATAGCAAACCTAAAGACTCCACAAGAACACTACTAGAAACAATAAGCAACTACAGTAAAGTTTCTGGATACAAAATCAATGTTCAAAAATCCATAGCATTCCTATACTCTAATAATGAAGTGTCAAAAAAAAAAGTGGAAAAAATAATTCCTTTTGCAATTGCAACAAAAAGAAAGAGGAAAAAATAATTCCTTTTGCAATTGCAACAAAAAGAATAAAATACCTAGGAATAAATTTAATGAAACATGTAAAGGACCTATATAATGAAAACTATAATACCCTATTAAAAGAAATCAAAGAAAATATGAAGAAATGGAAAGATATTCCATGTTCTTGGATTAGACAAGAAAAATATAAAAGGCATCCAAATAGGAAACATAGTTAAAATGACCATATTGCCTAAAGCATTACACAGATTTAATACAATCCCCATCAAAATTGCATCGGCATTTTTTAAAGAAATAGAACAAAAAATCATCAATTTTGTATGGAAGCACAAAAGACTTTGAATTGCCAAAGGCATTCTGAGAAAGAAGAACGGGGCTGGAGGCATTACTCTGCCCGACTTCAAATTATACTACAAAGCAACAGTAATCAAACGGCATGATATTTGGCAGCAAAACAGACATATGAACCAGTGGAACAGAATCAAGAGTCCAGAAGTAAACCCATATTTATATGGGCAAATAATTTTCAATAAAAAAGAGACAGCGATCTGAATAGGAAAATATATTTGCAAGCAACGCCTCTGATAAGGGCCTGATATTCAAAATATACAAAGAACTCATATGACTCAATAACAACAAAAAATCGATCCAATCGAAAAATGGGCACCTGAAAAGACACTTCTCCCTAGAGGACATACAAATGGCCAACAAATAACATGATAAGATGCTCAACATCGCTAGCTTTTAGGGAAATGCAAATCAAAACTACAATGAGCTGTCATCTCACACCTGTTAGAATAGCTGTACTCAATAGGACAAGTAATAACAAATGTTGGAGAGGATAGAGAGAAAAAGGAACCCTCACACACTGCTGGTGAGACTGCAAATTGGTACAACCACTATGGAAAACAGTATGGAAGTTCCTCAGAAAACCAAGAATTGATCTACTATATGATCCAGCAATCCCTCTGCTGGGTATTTTACGCCAAAGACCTGAAAACTCATATCCATAAAGATATTTGCACACCGATGTTAATAGCGGCATTATTCACGGTGGCCAGGACATGGAATCAACCAAAGTGTCCTACAATAGATGATTGGCTAAAGAAACTGTGGTACATACAATGGAATATTACTCAGCCATAAGAAGAAATGAAATACTGCCATTTGCAACAACCTGGATGGACCTTGAAATAATCATGCTAAGTGAAATATAAGCCTGACAGAAAAAGTTGAAAATCACATGATATCACTTATATGTGAGATATAAACCTAAAAGCACCAAATGAACAGGACAAACAGAGACTCAGGGACATGGACTATAGACTAGAGGTTACCAGAGGGTAGGGGATGGGGGAGGAGGGTGGAGGTAGACGGGGTAAAGGGGGTCAAATATATGGCAGCTGAAGGAAACTGGACTTTGGGTGGTAAACACAATATACAGATGTGAAATTATAATGTGCACCTGAAAATTATATGTAATTGTCCTAATAATCTTACCCCAGTAAACTTAATTTTAAAAAAGATTAATCAGTGGTGTGCAGACAAGTTTTAATGCATCTATGTACTAAAGGGGTAGCACCAGAAGAAATAGTACATAACTAGAAGTTCCAATAATGACTAAATTGTCTTCATCCCATGACGGAAATAAGGTAGCTGTTCGTCTTTGATGAAGAGAGAAAAAGACAAAAAGGAACAGTGTGAAGCAAGTATTTTCCAAAAGTTCATCCACCTTCATCCATAGTAGCAGGAAAACTTGAAACAAGACTACTGAGGTATTCAAACCTTGGAAAGGCTTATGAAGGCATTAAGCTATATCAGAAAAAAACAAAGAGGAAAAGCCAATAGATAACTTCAGGGAGAGTTCTCATTTCTGTGGCTCATAGAAACATCTTGCCTTCAGCTAGAAAACATGTTGCTAGTGTTACCTTTATCTAATATCTAATATCTGATTAATATTTAATTAAATATTTAATCTAGATATTCTTAAACTTACATTAATTTATCTAACTGGGCCCTGGATGATGTACCCTTTTGTTTCTTCTTTCTCTTTAGATCACCAGCTTGCAGGAAATAACTATTTTACAAATCAGCCAAATCCAGGATGGTGTTAGCTTCATTAGGGCAAGAAAGAGCCAAGTTATTTTTGGCAAAGCCCTTCAGGCTTCGGAAGGGAAAAGAGAGGAGAATCAGTTTTAATAATGACTTTAGGCTGAAAAGTAGAGCCCTTTTATGCTTTTTTCTTAAGTGAATCCATAGATCAAGAAAAGAACAATGTACGTTAGCATAATTTGTCTAACTCTAAGTTAATGGATTTTATTCCTGAAGTGTATAGGATGGTCTCTTTTGTAAAGAGAAATTACAGAGGACTGGGTGCCCCATTTTTGTTTATCATCAGTAATAAGTTTGGTTATAAACTTTTACTTGTGAAAGGTTAAGCTTTCAGGTCCTTTTCTTTGTATGTTCCATAAGAACTAAAATTTTTGCTTAGCGAGAAATTGGAGTAACATTTTAAGAACCCCTCATAGTTTGCATTTCATTTATATTGGATCTTCTTTCTTGCTTGAGCTGGTCTTTTCATTAATCTCATTGGTTAAATTTTCAGGGAGGCAATCAGGTGCATAATTAAGCTTCTATTTTCACTGTCTTATCGAAGTATACTATTGATGCTTAGATGTAGATACAACTGCCAAACTTAAATACCTTAGGGTTGTTTCTCTATTTATATAAAAGACATTATTTTGTAACCATTTTACAAGGAAAATATCGTTTTACTTATTACAAAAATTACCCTAGACATTATACTAAATTTCCTTTAGGTATTGCTTCAATGAACTCTAAATAGTATCTTACTAAATGTAGGAAATGAGCTGTGACATTGATTTTTAGCCAAAAACATCATCGATGCTTATTTCCAAACCAAATATGAATAAAAGGCATTTTTTTAACATGAATAGAAAATCAGTAATATGGTCTATTTCATTCCCCTTTATTTCTCACTTTTCCTTACTGGTAATTTTTTTCAGTCCAAGAGTCAAAAATATTTGTTACCACAACTTTGCATTTTTATTTCTATACTCATTGCAATTTCTCCCTTTTTATTTAAATATGAAAACTAATATAATTCCATATGTAAATGTAAGGAAGTGGATTTTACAGATTACATATAACATAATTCTAAAATAAGATGTTTTTGTAAATATTTCCATTTGCTTTTTCATTATATCTTTTGACATATTTTTTATTTTCTCTTATGTTTTATTGTTAAACATGTCAGATGTTATTTTGTTATTTATGCTCTGCTGAGACTGTACAAACTGAGTTAAACAGATACAGGCCTCATCCTTTAGGAATTTTGTGGTTAAATAAGAATACAGAGACAAATATAAAAATGAGGACAGAGACATCTGTACAGATACCAAATACATAAATAAAATATTCGCATCAAAACACTAAACATTTAAAAATTAATTTAAAAAATATTATCTACCATCTCTTTACAGTAAGCACAAAACAAAGTTCTGGCCCCTTCTTGGACACATGGATCCACATGAATCCAGAAGACATAAGAGAAAGGGAACCTTTATAGAATTTCCATGCTCCAAGCCCTGTGCTAAGGATTTTACATGTATTATCTTATTTAATTCTTATAATATCACTATAAGGTAGTAACTATTTTTATTCACCTTGTGTAAATAAGGAAACTCCCAGAAACTTCCTCTTCTGAGGAAATCTTAAGAATCTCAGGGTTCTCCCTGAGTGTCAGTAGATCTGAGGATGGGGCAGTGATCTGAACCAAAAGAAAAACATTGTCAGACCATTTCTTCTTTACCCTTAGAACTAAACTGAGTTCATATATGTTGTTTTCTTTGCTACTAAATTCTGAATAATACCATAGTTGAAAAAATGTAGCCGTTTCCAAAATGTTTCCAAGTCCCTTGGTTATTCATTTGTTATAGGTGTTAAGATGTTAAAGCTCAAATCACTGGTTAGATTCTGTTTCTGAAATGGTTAGTTTTGTCCTTTTTTGGGCAGAAAGAGGCACCCTTCATCATGTCCACCAATCTTACCAATGCATGCTATTAGTCAGAAGGTGATCTAATAAAAAAGAATCAAAAAATTAGAGCAAAAGTATTCAATTCCTAGAAAAACAAGGCAAAATATTAATATATTTTTTCATTTAAAGTATTAGTTATTCTTTTAGTTTTGTTTTTTGAAATCATAATTCACCAAATACTGCTATGTTGATCTGAAAAAGTAAATGGTGTTTCTAGAGTTGTCTGATTTACAATTTACTTCTGACGGCCTGCTGCTTGTTTTATTTGAAACTATGATAATCTGCCTGACTCCCAAACAAAGATGACAAAAGACATATTTCCTGGAAAACTACGTCACTGTAGCATCATTTGTCCTATTAAATTGTATGATATTATGAAATATCTTGTGTTTTCCACATTGTTTAACTACATGAACTTTTCTTATAATCCTATCCCTCTAACCGTCACCTCTATCTATTAATATTTAGTCTCCTTTTGAGCTTAAATTTTAAGAAATTTTAATTTATTCTATCACATTAAAATTTGAATTTTTAAAGTGCAAATTGGAAATTTGGTGACAGTATTTTGAAATTTAGTATGATTTCTTTATGCATCTATATAAATACAGAATTTAAATTTATAATTAATCTAATACTCGAAGATTAAATATTTATTAATCTACACTTCATTACTGGCTCTTATGTTTATTTACCACATTTGATTTTGCTACTCACACTGGCTTCATTTAACCCACCTTAACAAAGACCTTGTTCACGGCTATTGATAGTCACAAATCTACATTGGTACGGAGAGATATTACTGACCTAGACCTTAATTGTTTGTTAGTTTTGAAAATCCATTAGCACAGACCCTTCCTAAGGCCCATCTGTGGACCTGATATGAGGGAACCCTTGTCTTAAATAATACACTAAATCTCTGAAATGTGTTTTCATAACACCTTTCATAGCACTACAGATTTAACAGTGAAAGTGAATTGCATTCCCTACCAAAGGAAATTGAATTTTCTATGTACTGGTCATGAGAACTTGATTTTCCACCCTGAAGTTGAGTTCTTAAGGTCTCTCTGAATCCCTGAAGGGGTGAGTTAAAACAGTTTTCTCATGGTCAGCTTGTAAAGGTCAGTGAAGGACAGTACTTTGAAAGAAATGGATAACATGCATCCTTCCAGAGCTAGTGTATATTACAGCTGTCCCTTTGGATTCACTCCAACAGCTCTGTGACTCTTAGAAGAAGAGAATTTTAGAGGCCCTAACTGGGGCTGAGAAGGATTGTATTGAAAGACACTTGTTTCCCATGCATATCTACTGCAGTGAAATTTGTTTAAAAGCATGCTGCTTATCCCTCAAATCCAATTATTCTTTCAATGCTTTTGATTGTCCTTTACAAGATATCTTCATCCACCTTTCTTGCTATTACTATTGCTACTTCTTCTTGTTCAGGCCTTTGTTATATTTTCCCTGAGATAATTTCAACAATTTACTTTTTCTACTTATTCCTCTATGCTCTAGGACTATACAGTAATCCAAAACAAGATCCTATCTTGGAAAAGTTCACAGCCTAGCAGGAAGTCAAACATGGATGTAGGTAATACATTTAACAAGAATGTATTAAGGTATAATCATAGGAATACATGTAAGAGACTGAGTAACAGTAAAAAGGGGAATAATTAACTCTGGAAATACTTAAAGTAACTTTTAAGGAGTGTAATTAGATCACAGAATTATTAATCCATATTTTAATCATGTTATTTCTGTAGCAAGTATAAAGGCAAGTTTTTGTTTTCATATTCTAAATCAAACTAAGCTAAACATTTATTTGGTATTTAAAAAAAAACAAACAGGAAAGCTTATTTTCTAGTTAATAAGCAAATAAAGAGGTGCAACTAAATTAGCCACAAAACTACTTGTTAATGTTTTCTTGTTGAACTGTCTCAAAATGAGGGGGGAAAGTATCTTGTCAACATGTATCTAAATATATATTTTTATAAATGAATCAGTTAAATCACATAACATCTGTTAAATGTATCAGTTAAACAAGATGTAAATATTTGTAAAACCTTGATCCTTCAACAAACATTTATGCAGCATTTATATTTATGGAGCATAAATATCTAGAAAATACAAACTACTTATTTTAGCAAATTGTGGCTATTTGAGATGATTAAGCTGCCAATAGGGTCAGTATAGATACACCTAAATTTGCAAATGTACACTTCAATATAGCTATCTTATTTTTAGTGATTTTTTGATGCAGATATAATATTGACATTTTAAAAACAAATAACTGTTTTAAACAACATACTTCTGAAATTGAAACCTGAATTTAAAATATCTAATATAGACTTTGTGTAAATTTTAAAGTAATCAAGCCAGCAAACGTCTCTGCAATCTTAGGCTGTGTTTATAGAGACATGAATCAACAATAAAGTAATAGTTTTCTGTACTCTGCTTTGATGATACTGATTCTGGAGAATTGTACTAGATTTTGGTTGCCACATTTTGAGATAAATATTAGCAAAAGAACACATTCAATGATGGCAAAGATGATTATGTTAAACTATCTCACTTTAATTATGGTGAAAGGAATTGGGGGTAAGAAGACCTAGGGAAAAATTCTAATAGCTGTCAAGTATGTGAAAAGATAGAGAAGGCAGACAGAACTGATGGAATGAAGAAGTTTAAGAATAACAACTTTCAGGGGTAACTTTACAAGTACTCTACAAAAATGTTTATATCAGGTGGTGAGCTCCCAACAATGAAAATATCTAATGAAGTGACTTCTGAGAAACTTACCTATTTCAAGATTTTAACTTCACTGGCTTAAAATTAATGTTTTTTTCTCCAAAAAAGGTTTAGATTGCAAGTGTAGGACTATAGTTACAAAGCCAGGGCTAGGAATGTCTTATTAACCAGTTTGCATTTAGGAAACTCTCCATTTTTTATCAGGTAATTCTGAAACTTGTCAGAGTCAGCAAACTTTTTCTGTAACAGGCCAGATAGTAAATATTTTAGGCTTTGCAGGCCAGATGGTCTCTATATCTCCTGCTCAAATCTGTTGTTATAATGCAAAAACCATCATTGACAATACATAAACAGTTTATTGGCTGTGTTCCAATTAAACTTTATTTTCAAAAGCAGGTGGTAAGCTGGATTTGCCTTGTGTGCCATAGTTTGACAACCTTTGCCTTAAATGATGAAATCTGGAAAAACCATTCCAAGAAAGGCTTTTAATTTAGTAGCGAAAAACAAGTTGTCAAAACGTCATTGTCTTCTTGAACTGAAAGAGCGCACATCACATGTTCAACATTATCGAATTGCCCAGTGAATTTAAACCTTCACTATAAAAGTCAATGACAGTGGAGAGTCTGAGACTATTTTCTGCTGTTCATTTCTGCTCTTATTTTGTCCTTAAAGGTATCTGAGCAATACCATCTACTTCCCTTGGACTGCTAATGAAGACCCAACCCTTACCTAAAATAAATGGAAGTTCAAGCCTTCTAAGAACCAAAGACTTTCAGTGCCTCCTGCCCAAACAGTAATTTTTAACAGTAATTTTAATACCAGAACAAGGAAGTAAACAAAAATCTCTGATCAGCAAGGTATTTGTTACATATGCTGTGCTTCCAAGCTCATACAGGAGAGGTTCTGATATCACCAATTAGTCTATTGTCCTTTCATTTATAGACTGTTAGAAAATTGTGATCAAGTGTTGATACTGACTAGAAATGAATAATAGAAGTGGAGGCTACTATCATCAGGCAGGCTAGCCACAGCCGAATATGACCATTGGCTGCTAGAAAACAAACAGGTGAGAGCATTTTTAAGAAGCACCATCTCCAACCTGGGGTTGTTCATTTTAGGGCCAAAAATCTCTCAGACTCTTCAATAATACTGTATGGCTTTGCTATCTTATATTTTAGTATAGTACAGTAATTGGTTTTATAATAAGGACTAACTCCTCAAGAAAAGGTTAAATTGTGAATTATATATACCCTTTTAAGAAAACAGGAATACCGACATTGAAATAGCTTATCAGTAGATATATAAAATTTAGGATAAGCAAAACCAATATATTTTCTAAGAGTTCTGAATCATTGTGATTTGTCAGCATATAAATATTTAGTCCTGGCATTCTGAACTCAAAAGCTCACTAGAGTAGCTCTTTGACTCAAAGTATTTTATTTTTAGTAGATACATTTTTGTGACCTCAAACCTCCAAATTGCAAATTTGTATTTTAAATATTTTATAGTGATTTTTTATTTTTCAAATAAGTTCTAAATATTTTATAGTGATTTTTATTTTTCAAATAAGTTTTTTGTTGTTGTTTTGTTTTTTAGTAAATATATTCTGCGCTTAAGTTTGGATAATTCTACCTTCTTTATCAACATTTAATTTTCTGTAATGTAAAGGCCCCTTTACATAAAATGTTATATGTCCTGGTATGTTAACTTCAGAGATTTTTCTCCAAATTCAGATAATTGAGAAGATATGATTTTTACACCTTGGTTTAATGTTTATTTGATTATATCCTGTATTTGAAAAGCAAAGATTTAAATCTGAGTTAAAAAAAAGTCATGAAAGTATGTCATATCATTCTTTTGCTGAAGATACTTAAGAGACTCCCTTTTACTTATGTATGTGTACTACATAAAATTCAAACTTCTTATCGTGGCCCCTGCCTACTGCTCACCTCTCCTTCCTTGTCACACACCCTACCTATTCCCATGCACTTCAGACTCAAGTAATAAAAACAACTTGTATTGCTGGTAACAGGCAGAGTTCTTTCATGGTTTGTGACTTTGCACACATACTCTTGTGGCAATCTAAAATGCCCTCCTCATCTAGCTCTCCCATATTCAAGCCACCCCTTACTTCTACTAACCTATAATATTCTAGTTAAATTTACCCTTCCGATGCCTTCCCTAACCTCAGGCAGTTCAAGATTTCTTATAACTTTTCCAAAGTTCATATTTTGTCTTACAGCAATTTTCCATTGTTGAAGTTGTTTCTGTGTCTTGTCTTTCCCCAAATAAACTGAGAGTCCCTCAACAGCAGAAGGGAAAACATCTTATTTACCTTTTTTTCATAGCATATTTAGCCTAGAGCCTAGCACAAGCAGATATTTCTCCAAAAAAGGGAGTTTGAGAGGAAGTAAGGGATTCTCCACTCCTAAGCTGTAGGATAGCTGTACCATTTAAATAGGAATATTAGGAGTCTGGGGAACTAGAAGCAGCTGCAAAAGTCTCAGCATCTGAGCCACTCACTACTGTTCCAAACTTGTCTGTGAGCCTTGCATTACCAATACTACTTTCAACTTTCAGCTCTTGAAGTTGGCACTGCTTATGAAGCTCCTTTTTTATTTGCCTCCTTCAGTAAAACAACCCAAACTCCTTTTTCCCATCCCTGTATGGTGTCATTCCTGGATAATTCATAATAGCTTGAAAACATAATGTGGGTGTACTTTACAGGTTTACTAATAGTAATATTTAACATTTAATGAGAGCTTACTGTGTGCAAATCTCTTTGCTTACGTGTTTTTCTTGTATTACCTCATCTAATACAACAATCCGATGAAGTATATACCATTATCCCAATTATCAAATGAGGAAAAAAAATGTTCATTGAGATGAATTAAACTTCTCAAGGCCACACAACTTTTAATTAAGGCAGCCAGAATTTGAATCCAGTGTAACTTTAGAGCCCATTCTCTTATTCACTATTAATGAATATTACCTGGTCATAACTAAAGCCCAGTTAGCAGCATGCACTTTGAAAGACCTAGACCTAGGTTCAGAATTCATATCTAACATTTACTGGTGGTGAATAACTTTACTTCTCTGATCTTAGGTTTCCTAAGGTAAAGTGGTAATACCTACCCCAAAAGGATTATTGTCTTTCTGAGTACATCATATATACTAAATAGTAAATACTAGCTACATTTGCCTTTTCTACACTTCTGTTCACATGAGCTCTGAGGTAATGGTTTGCACAGAATAAGTCTTGGCATAAGAGGATAGGTAAGAAAGTTATCCTCTCTCTTTGGTGTAGCACTACCATACTGTCAACAGTGCCTGCCTTCCAGGTTTTCCAAGTGTTTTATGGCTATGATTGAAGTATTCTCTTATGAGAAGAGTACATCTTGAGTATTTCATAGTTGTTAATTGCCCATAAATATACTATAGTAGAATAAAGATTAGAATCAGTGATTTGTCTACTGTGTTAGACATCTCTTTTACTAGTTCTTAGGGAATGTATGAGACTCTGGGGGTTATTTATTATATAAAATAGTTTCCCCCATGATTCCATAACATAGACTTGCTAGTGCCTTTCAACAAAGAAAACTATAAACACAGCTGCTGTTTTGGTGTGGCTTGTGGTTTGGTTTTGTTTTTATTTGAACTTTTTATGCAGACAGATCATCATTTAAAAGTAGTCATTTGGCATTTTCTCTTGCATTCTTCAAATTTTTTTGTATGTTTTAAAAAGCTTAGCTTAAATCACTTCTATAATTATACACACAGATTGATCCATCTGGTCTTTTTACTAGCCAATGAATTTTCTTCTAAAAATATAGGAAATAGGATAATTATATTTTAAATCCTATAACTTCAGTGGTATCTTTTATAAATTTGAAAAAAAAAACTTCATCTATTAAAAAATAATTTTATATTCTTTATTGTCTTCCAATTGATTTCTGTATTTCCAGAGGTTGGGGAAGGGGGCCGGAAATTTCTGCTATTTCTACCTCTCACCTCTTTCATATGCTAAAACTCTGAAGCATATCATAAACACTTGTTTTCCATTGAGAATTGGTACAGCACAAATATCTGCTCAAAGTAGGCCATGCTGCCCTCTCTAGGTCACACTAGCTGTGAGGTGAAAGAGGGGATTGATTGTAGGGGGCAAACGTAGATGCAGTGAGACCATTTAGGTCTTTGCAGTGGTCCAGACAAAAAAATAGTATTGGCCTGACCCAAGGCACTAAGAGTGATAGTGAAGGAGCATAGATAGATTCAGGAGATAGAATTAACAGAATTTGTTGATGGGTATGAAATAGAGTTAGAGATGGCCAGTGGATTAGATGCATCGTGCTCCTCACCTCTTATTGTGTTTGCTCAATTCCTGCTTATCCTTAAAAAAAAAAAAATCAGTTTTTATGTTTCCTCCTGTGGAAACCTTCCCACTCCAACTTCCATTAAGTGAAGTAACAGCTATGGACTTATAGCACCTGGCACTTCTGTCTGAGAGCATTTTTTTCTGTTTCGTACTTGTGAATGTAATTACCCCACAGCCAACATACACATAATCTTCACATTCTTGACTTTGTCTTTTGAGGGCAAGGGCCATGTGTCTTGTTTATCATCATATTCCCAGCACCTAACTTGGTCCTGCAGACAGCACCAGTACATTTTTAGTGCATAAACAAGTGTCATTTATAGCTGTTGTCCGTGGTGCCTGATAGAGTAATCAAATAAAGTAAGTTATCTGGGCCTTTTGATTATTTTTTCTAGCTTTTCATTTTGTTTTATCTCTCACTTTACCTTTTTTAATACCTTTACAGTTTAGCTTACTGAATAAAAGAAAAAAAAGTAAACATAAACATCAATAAATAAACTTGTGCTTTGTGGGTTTTGACAGTGTCTTCCAAAAGAAAACCAAGATTGTTGACATCTAAAAATGAAGACTTCAAATTATAATAAATATTTTTTAAAATATTACAAGTGCTGTACGCAGTTGATTGGAACATTACACTTACAGTCAATGAGTCTCATTTATGTTTAGATCAATTCATTTCAATCAGAAGTATTAGGACTGGCTTATTTGATAAAGTGGATAGATCATTGCAAATTTATTATCATATCTCAAGGAAAATGTATTGATGACACTTTATATTGCAGGAAATATATACCTAAATTATAATTTAAAAGCAGAGTGGTCCAAGATGTCACTTATATAATAATCAGTATTAAAAAAAAAGAGGAAATTGCAAAGATTGATTTAAGAAAGGAAAAAAAAAACTATATAATTTGTCATTATCACAGGGTGGAAGTAAGGTTGAAAAAGGAAAAGACTTGACTCCTCTAGCCTTTACTCATCTTTAAAATTAGAGCAGTTGACCCATGATCTAAAAGATCCTTTTCAGCCAAAATTCTACTCGATAAAGTAGAAGAGAATGATAGAGATCATATGTGATTGGAATTTTGGTTTCAATTACAACTTAATGTTCATTCTTCCCGTAGCCTCAGCTCTGTCTTGGTAAGACCTAACTTTAAAAATATCCATTCAAATAAAATATTTTTTAAATTAAATGACTTTGTTAAATAATAAATACAAGTGATTTTTCTATTTTCTGCTTTGCAGTCAGTTCATTCAGCCTAATTTGGAGCAAGTCTCCACCTAAATATTTAAGATGAATTATTATTACTTACCATAATTAATTCAAACTACAGAAAATGAATTTTTCCATTTAATAATGCCATAAATCTATTCTTCTATAGTTGTTTCCCTTTTAACATAACATTTTTCTTCTTTGGTTTAGATTTCTGCTTTGGAACAGCCACACATCTAATTCCTGAAAGTAGTTTTATATGTAAAACTTTTAAAGGATCAGAACAATGCCTCCAAGACCATCATCAGGTGAACTGTGGGGCATCCACTTGATGCCCCCAAGAATCCTAGTAGAATGTTTACTACCAAATGGAATGATAGTGACTTTAGAATGCCTCCGTGAGGCTACATTAATAACTATAAAGCATGAACTTTTTAAAGAAGCAAGAAAATACCCTCTCCATCAACTTCTTCAAGATGAATCTTCTTACATTTTCGTAAGTGTTACCCAAGAAGCAGAAAGGGAAGAATTTTTTGATGAAACAAGACGACTTTGTGACCTTCGGCTCTTTCAACCCTTTTTAAAAGTAATTGAGCCAGTAGGCAACCGTGAAGAAAAGATCCTCAATCGAGAAATTGGTATGATATAATTTTTGACTAAAGGGCATTGTCATCCTATTCTAAATGCAAATAACTGTGAAACAACTGTTTTCTAATTACCAAAATATTTCTGTCTGAACCAGTTAATTACCTTTGTAAACTTAAATAAATAGATTTTGAAATAAAAATCATTATAAATCTAAAGTATTTTTTGACTGTTGGGCTAAGGAATTATTTTTAACACCTTGATATTACTCTGTAAAGTTTTCTCTAAGAAGTATCATATGTAGGGTTGACCTAGATTCTTTATATCTGTTTTGTTTTTTTATTCTTTAAAAAGTCATTGATATGGATAATGTTTGCTGCCTTTGCTCCAAATTGTTAAATATATTTTATTTAACAATTAAAAATATTTGAGTCCTTAACTCTTACTATATTCATCAAAATTTTTTTAAACCTAGAGAAACTTCTTTATTGTGATCTTCCAAATCTACCAAGTTTTCTATTTATAAGAAACATGTTCATACTGTGAATTTAATGGAATGTAATATTCTTTGTGTAATTTTTTTAAGGCTTTGCTATTGGCATGCCAGTATGTGAATTCGATATGGTTAAAGATCCAGAAGTTCAGGACTTCCGAAGGAATATTCTGAATGTTTGTAAAGAAGCTGTGGATCTTAGGGATCTTAACTCACCTCATAGTAGAGCAATGTATGTCTATCCTCCAAATGTAGAATCTTCACCTGAACTGCCAAAGCACATATATAATAAATTAGATAAAGGTAAGAAAATTGTCAGTCTACAGTGAAAACTTCTATCTGTGTCTATATTTTCTACCCCAGTTAGATGATAAGCTACTTAAAGTCAGGGATTGCTTATATTGACAAGATATAGTTCAGTGCCAGGTATACAGCTTGTGTACAATAAATATTTATTAATTGAATTGTGTGCATACGGTGCTGATCCCTTGGTGAATTGTTTATCTCAGCGTAAAACTAAAGAACTTTTGAGTTTGAAATTCACTATTACAGAATTACAGCTCATTATTTTTTTATAGATAAAAACAAGAATAAATAGAAACATTTTATGAAATTTTGGAAACACTTTACATCATATTATTTATCATAAATACAAAGAAAAATAAATTTCTTAATATTAAATGTAGTAATTAAATCTGATCATAATGGGTGATGATATATAAGTAGACTTTTGACACTTGATATATGAATTTCTAGAATTAAGTGAACATGAAAATATATCAACTATATTGTTTTGGAAATGAAATATATCAGAAAAATATGTTTTTCAAGGTAACAAAGGAACAGTTTTAATTTGAAGTTATAGAAAAGGTTAACTCTCATACACTGTTAAATATAAAATTCTGTTGATGGCATAAAATAGTCTTATTGCTATTTCACTCATATTATTTAAAGTAGTTTAATGCAATGTAACATCTCTATTTGAAATTCTTTTCAGCTCTAGCATACTTTTTAAAATAGAATGGTCTTTTCATTTTCCCTAAAGTTGTTTATTAAAAATTTCCAACATTAAGTTATTGTACTGTGAACACTAACATAGTTTTAATCTTTCCATTTGTATCCTCTTTTTGTGTGTGTGTGTCCTGGCTTACTTTGTCTTAAAAAGAAAAAACTAGAAACTCTCATCTTTTCCTTCCTCTCCCATCTCTTCTCTCATTCTGATTCAGCATCTTTCTGTAAGTCTCCATGATTCTTTCCCATAGTTACCAAAAACCCTTCCACTTTCGATACTGTTGAACCTTTGGTACCGTCATGAGTCACTCTTCACAGGAATAGTATCCATGAAATATTCCATGGTATAGAATGGAAATTAGCTTGGACTCGGGTCCTTGCGACCCACTAGTCAATTTTTTGTGCTTGATGTAAAACATGAGATTTGGGTATGGACTGGCAGGCCCTATCAGATTTGAAGATTTATCTGTATTTAATTGGTTTGATTAAGTCATTTCTGATTATGGTTAGAGTAATGGTAATGCATACTTTTTGAAATTTGTCTCTTGAAAAATGAAATATATGGCGATTGCATCTAATAATGTTTTCCTGTTATAGGGCAAATAATAGTGGTGATTTGGGTAATAGTTTCTCCAAATAATGACAAGCAGAAGTATACTCTGAAAATCAATCATGACTGTGTGCCAGAACAAGTAATTGCTGAAGCAATCAGGAAAAAAACTCGAAGTATGTTGTTATCATCTGAACAACTAAAACTTTGTGTTTTAGAATATCAGGGCAAATATATTTTAAAAGTATGTGGATGTGATGAATACTTCCTAGAAAAATATCCTCTGAGTCAGTATAAGGTGAGTAACAAGTTTGAAAAACATTAATTTTAAATATAAAAAGTAATCATGTTGGGAACTAATATCTGTATTTTCAGGACATACTTTTTGAAAAATAAATAATATTAGTAAATAGTATTCATAAGTTTTTTTTTATACTATAATTATTTAATTTGAGAAATCAAAAAATTTGAAAGAACAGATGCCGTTCTTCCTTTAATTGTATATAATTAATATTTGGGGATCCAACTGTACATATGTGGATAAGCTGATTAACATTTTTGCAGTTGTAACGGTAGTTATAATATTATTCAGATACAAACATTTGATTTGGTGACAGTTTAAGTGTGCCATGAGGTAAGGAGTAATAATGTTTTAGGTATTCTGCACACAAAAAAATGTGTCATGTGCTTTCTAGATAGCTCTAGTTCCATAGTGGTAATACTTTTATTAGCCAATAGGAATTTTAAATAATATGGAACTTGCACAAAAGGCTTTTCATGTGCCTTTCTTTTAAAAAGGGTTTTTTTGGATTTATTTGAATATGCAATGTAAGCAATAAAGTAAACATGCCCTTTGTCAAAACAAACAAACAAACATAAAAACATATTGGCAGTTACACCAACCTCTCAAGCAATGGCACTAGCACTATTAAATATTTCAAAAATCCATGATTTATTGTTACTTAAGATATACTACTAATACTACCCTACTCTTTTTCTATTCATTAAATAAATAACTATAAGAAGAAACTATATTTGCACCAAATATATGCTGAGTACTGATTTATGATACCAAGCAAGACATGGCTTTGGCCTTCAGGTTACTTACAGTCTAGTGGGGCTTATGGGTAAGAAAATAGGCTATTATAATATATATGCAGTAGCATTTATATTGAAAATTTTTATCCTAACTACCATTTCAAGGTTCAGACCAATGTAGTTTGTTTTTAATATAGCCCATAATTTTATCAATCTTCTCTCTTTCTGATTTTTTTGTTTAGTTTTATTTTTTAACAAATGTTTCTCAGATTTTGGGACAAGAGCAAGAAGTCAACAATCCTTTGACTGGACATCAATGTGGCTTAATAGATTGAATGATAGAAGCTTACTAAATGATACTGCTTTTCCTTTAACAAGTGCAGTGTTTTCGTAATGAGTATCCTCAGATCCTTGTTTTTAATTTCTTTTTTCTTTTTTTCCTTTTTGCTTCCAGTTAAGAGTAGAACTATAGTATCAAAAGCAGAAATGTGTATATATATATATACACACACACAATTTCTGTTCCAAGAGGTGCTTGGTTGATCCTTTGTTGTAACCTAACTCCCAAATGTCAGTATTTTAAATATTAAATATCACAGCTTCTAAGTAACATGGTCTATAATGTTTGATTTTTCTTATCATTTTTGCTAATTAGTATGTAAATTCTCTCATAATACTCTTATATGTTGCTTTTAAAATGAAAAACCTTATAAAAAATGGCTTCTCCCCATCCCTCTTAATCTCTTACAGTACATAAGAAGCTGTATAATGCTTGGGAGGATGCCCAATTTGATGCTGATGGCTAAAGAAAGCCTTTACTCTCAACTGCCAATGGACTGTTTTACAATGCCGTCTTATTCCAGACGTATCTCCACAGCTACACCGTATATGAATGGAGAAACATCTACAAAATCCCTTTGGGTTATAAATAGCGCACTCAGAATAAAAATTCTTTGTGCAACCTATGTGAATGTAAATATTCGAGACATTGACAAGGTAAAGTCATGTTGACACTTATTATCTTATATAAACCTTTTTTATTGAACAACATAATAATCTTGACCTGCAGTATGTCTTCAGATGGCTAGAAAATCACCCACCTACCTCAGCTATCACACAGTTTATTGTTCTTTGTCTGTAATTCTAATATCCTTAATTCTAATATTCTAATATCCATAATTCTGAATTCTTAAAACCAGAAGTTTTACAGAATATATTTGGCAGCAAAACCTGGCCCGACCTGAAGCGAGGTTTTTTATAGTCTTTGTTTATCCTACTTACTATAAATATTCATGTATTTGTTGAAGAAATATTAGTATCTTCATGGAGTGTTGTTCTAACTGCCGAAAGTGTTAAGTAATATTTAGTATATGTACCAGTTTATCTTTTTAAAATATGAAAAACTGAATTCCGTACCTGGCCTAAAGGAATTGTGGGCCTGTACCGATTTTTATTAGTCTGATGTCCCCCTAGAAAGCAGCAGCAAATTTTGGTGAAGAATCTGCATCAGTATTAACTTACTATATCTGTGAAGAAAAGAACCGAAAAGCTATACCTAAACAGAAACTTCTAATGGATTCTCTCATTCACATCAGTTACACTATTTTGATATTGTTTAATGTTGGTTCTGTCTAGTATGTATGTGTGCTGTGTGTGTATCGTGTATGAATGTGTGTATATATTTGTATGCACATACATTTTTTTTTTCTTTTTTCAGATCTACGTTAGAACAGGTATCTACCATGGAGGAGAACCCTTATGTGATAATGTGAACACTCAAAGAGTACCTTGTTCCAATCCCAGGTAAGGAAGTATATGGATTTGTGTCTCCAAAAGTCATATTAGTGTTTAGCAAAGTAATCAAGAAAAGTAGTATAGTTCACATCATTAGTTTTATACAAGTCATATAAATTACCAGACATTTACATATAGAACATAAGGATTTCCTATCAAATGACTGTCAATCACAGAATCACTTTATTGATTCTCTGTAAAATTTGATCTGTAGGGTTTTTCTGATTCTCTCTTCTCATTGGATCAAGGAGAGAACAGAATACGGTTACAATTTTGTATTGATAATTCTTCCACATTAGATTCATAAGCTTATTTTAGCATTTTACTTCTTTCTTAATCTCCATTTACATTAAGGAGAAGTGAGAGTTGGCAAACAACTTCGAGCTGGACTCTGAGGCAGTTTTCTTCACATCGCTCCAGGAATAGATAAATATGACTTTCAAATAAAGAGTCTTTAGGAATAAATCAATTTCTTAGGAGGAGGCAGAGTTACTGGGAACATTTTAAATTATTACTGCCTAGATGTAATGATGAAATAAAAGATAGTGTAATCCAAAAGCTTGCCATCCTGCCATTTCTCTGCCTCTCTCTATAGAATCATTTGGAAATAAAAGTCTGCCTCTGAATATATAACAGCAATATTTTAAGAGAACTAAAATTGATATTAAAATTTAAAGATATATTTTATAGACTAGCAATAGAGCTAACTAGTGAATCCTTCAGAAGTAAATGTCATAATGAATTTGGACTTTTTCCTAAAAGTTAGGAAAAAGTTTTGATAGAATGGTGGCTAGAGGTCACCACCATTCTAGAGCCTAGGTGAAGTTCAAAGACATGGTAGCCTTCTCTACCTGGAGGAAGGGAAATAGTTCCTCACCCTACCTGACCCATTGTAGGTTAGAACAGGTATCTCCAGCTCCCAGGACTGTTACCAGTCCATGCATGGCCTGTTAGGAACCAGGCCACACAGCAAGAGGTGAGCAGCAGGCTAGTGAGCGAAGCTTCATCTGTATTTGCAGCCGCTCCCTAGTGCTAGCATCACCACCTTAGCTCCACCTCAGATCATCGGGCATTAGATTCTCATAGGAGCACCAGTCCCTGGTGCCAAAAAGGTTGGGGACCGCTGGGTTAGAACTTATGCTGTGGCAACAAACAATCCCCAGATCTTTTAAAATTTCTGTTAGAAGAACAAAAGTTTATTTACCACTCATACTGCATGACTGTCTAGGTTGAGTGGGGTGGTTGTGCCAGGAACGGTAAAACAATATTTGAGTAAAAAAAAAAAAAAAATGTTTTTTCCAAATTTGGTAAAAACTATAAAACCAGCAATCTAAGAAGTTCAGCAAGCCCCAAGCCAAAACCCAAAATAACATTGCATAGACTTATCCTAGTTGTTTCAAGTACCAAAAAGTAAACTAGCTTTATAAAAGTAAAAGATAAATTTATTTAATGATATAAGATTAAGATGTTCAAATTTTAGTAAATTAAAAAAGCCATTTAGAAAAGACATAAAGACATATTCTGTTATCTTTTCTTCAAGAATTCTCTAGTCTAAAAGGTAAAATCCCTATGGTAGAAGTATGAATATTTAAATAAATATTAAACTTTTTTGTATTTACCAAAAAAATAGAAATAAAAAAAATGAAGTTATTAAAAAGATAGAAAAGTAGATTTTTAAAATTCTTACTGAGATTAATTGTTCCAAATCTTTGCTTCCCATGTGCTAGATAAATTACCTTATGATTTCTTCATAAATGTTACCAGTTATCTGTCAAAATCAAAATCAATCTGGACTATATCTATAAAACCATTGCCTAAATATAAAGAACTTATTTTGTGTGTGTGTGTGTCTGTGTGTCTGTGTGTCTGTGTGTGTTTAAGGAGAACAAACATGCTTTTATTTGGTTAGCATACTACTGTAAACAATTACATTCATAGGCTATAGCTCTCATAGAAAGTGTGTAGAATATTTCCCATTAACTCAGAAATTCTAAAGATTTAAAAGTAATAAAAAGCCTAGGTGCATTTACTGTGTGTGGACTTATCAAATCCCACAGTATTTCTTCTCCCTGCATGTATTGTTTCTTTTTTCCTTTAGAATTCCTTCTTGCTAAGTTCCCTCATTGTAAATGTAAGTCTTCTCTGTATCAGTGGATCATATATATATTTTTATCCTCATCCATACGCAAGCAAAGATACTAGAATAAATAGAACTTATTTACTGATAATTTTATATTTTAATGTGGCTAATTAAAAAATAGAATTTTTATATCATTTCGTTGTTAATTCTTGTTTCATTTATAATCAAAAAATAGAATAGAATTTTGAAGAAGCCATTTGAAGAGTTTTCAAAATTAATATCTAGCACTTCAGCTTTTACCATGGACCAGTTACTCTTTTAATCGATTTACTTATGTTATCTCATTTAATCTTTACAACTACTGTATGAGAGTAGGTACTATTATTAGTCCCATTTCAAAGAAGAAAACAGACAAAGCGAGGGTCACACACGGAGTAAAAGAGTAGAAACAAGATTCTACTCCAGGTAGTGTGAGTTCTGAGTCCATACTCTTAACCAATGCTTATAATGTTTTTGAAAAATATATAACAACTATTTTATTTGGCTCTTTACAAATATGTCCACCAAATGTAGACACAATTTCACATGTAACATTCAGTAAATTGAAAAGAATTTATCATTAAAATTTGAACAGAATTTTATTGTCACTTTTTATAGTAACTTCATTCTTTCCTTATTATGGATGTCAAATTTTATTACTTGCAAAGTAGTTCTAAAATTCAAATACTTTCTGCTAACATATCTTTTATTTTATTCATATACTGACTTATGTAAATTAATGGGTTCTTCTGAATAAAACTACATCATATATAAAAGTAGTTAAATATTGTAATATAATAGGAAAATCATTTTGTTTAGTTTCTCTTTTCTATTTGCTTTTTTTAATAAGCTAATTTGATTTTTTTTAACTGAAGTATAGCACAAATACATAAAAGTATACAAATCATTATTACAGAGTTTAGTGAGTTATTACAAAGTGAATTCCCATATAACCACTACAATGATCAAGAAATAGAACTTTTAACAGCATTCCAGAAGCCCCTCCTCATATCTTCTCCCAATCCATTAACCTTCTCTTTACCCCACAGTTAAACTATCCTGACTTGTAACACTATTGATTGTTTTGACCATTTTTCAGTTTTATGTAAATAGACTCAAGGAGTAGATATTCTTTTGGTCTGTCTTCTTTTACTCAATATTTGCAAGATTTCATCTGGTATTCATTTCCATTGCTGTATTCCATTATATGAATGCACTGCAATTTATTCTATTATTGGATATTTAGATTGTTTGCAGTTTGGGGATATTGCAAATAATTCTACTAACATTCTGTTCACAAATGCACAAATTTATCTGGTTTTATACTAGAGGTAGAGTGAATCATAGGTTGGTTTTAGTAGATTATGCTTTCAAAATTGGTTTATAAATTACACCTCCACTAGCAGTATATGAGATTTACTCGTACACATCCTTACCATCCCTTAGTATCATTAATCTTTATAGTTTTAACCAATCTCTCTGTACAGTGATATCTCCATGATATTTTATTTTGCATTTTCTGAAAGACAACTGATATTGACTACTTTTCATGTCTATTGGCCATTTGGATATGATCTTATGAAATGTCCATTCCCTTCAATGCCTATTGTTTTATTTTTTTCTTGATGTTTTGTTGGAGTCATTTATATACTCTGGACAAAGCCTTTTTTTTTTTTTGGGTAAATTCTTTTTTCCTTTAAAATTTTACATAGGTGGAATGAGTGGCTGAATTATGATATATACATTCCTGATCTTCCTCGTGCTGCTCGACTTTGCCTTTCCATTTGTTCTGTTAAAGGCCGAAAGGGTGCTAAAGAGGTAAAGTATTTTAGAAGGAACAATTATATTCACCTCTAGAAACTCCTAATTATACTGCTGATTGGATTTTTGTCAAAAAATGAATATTGTTTTTGCTTTATCCAAAATAAACAAAACATTTTAATAAATAAATATATCATAGAAGAATACTTTGGGCTCCCTTCTAGAATTTATTTATGATGAGTGAGTATGTCCTGAGATCATACTGATACAATTTTTTTAGACATGCAAAGTCGACTACACACAAATATCTGTTAAATGACCACATTCAAATATATATCTTGCATGCTTTGGTTAATATTTTGTACCAATAATTAAAGAAAATACCATTTCAAATGAGAAAAAGGAAAGCAAGTTCTTATATTTTGAAAAAATTAATGTGGTTTGTTATAGAGGCAGTTGTTGAATTCTCCTTGCTGAGGAAGAAAAGGGTTTTAAAACACATTCTCTAATCCACACAGTATTGAATATTTTTCTGTGTTTTATTTATTTTTTTTAAGGAACATTGCCCATTGGCCTGGGGAAATATAAATTTGTTTGATTACACAGATACTCTAGTATCTGGAAAAATGGCTCTGAATCTTTGGCCAGTACCTCATGGATTAGAAGATTTACTGAACCCTATTGGTGTTACTGGATCAAATCCAAATAAAGTAAGCTTTTTATTTTCATAAATTATAATTTTTTTCTTTTTATGACAGTCAAACACAATATATATAATAACTTTTATCGCATCTCCTAGGAAACTCCATGCTTAGAGTTGGAGTTTGACTGGTTAAAATTCAGCAGTGTAAAGTTTCCAGATATGTCAGTGATTGAAGAGCATGCCAATTGGTCTGTGTCCCGAGAAGCAGGATTTAGTTATGCCCACGCAGGACTGGTAAGGCAAATCACTGAGTTTTCTTAAGTATCAATTATAATCAGCGGATTTGGATACATACTCTTTGTATGTATGAAAGGGTTTTATGTGTTTTAATTACACTGGCATAGCTACTATAGGCTCTAGGACAATATTGCAGTATAATAAATTCTTTATATACTAAGTACAAATTAATTTAAAATCATTACTGAATTCTATCAGATACTAAAAGTATAAACTTTTTGACATTAAAAAGAGATTCTCTTTCTTGAAAAACGTAGCCACTATTCTATAAGTTTATTTCTTTGGCGAGAATTGTTAATATTTATCAAGTGCTTACTGTGTACCAAATGCCACACCAATCACTTTTCACGTGTTATTTATTTTAAAAACAATCTCTATAAAGGTAAGTATTAATATAATCCTTATTTCACCAGTAAGGAAGTGTAGGCTTAAGGAATCTAAATAACTTATTTGATATCACTCTTTAATAAGTATTGAACCTCTTACTCTTAACCATTCTGTTATAACTGAACAGGAATTCCTTAATTTTTTATCGGGGTAAGCATGCCCATGACATGTCCATAGTCTTGTCCAATTAGTTATACCTATAAACTGAGTTACAAGAGTAAAGTCACTTGAAAACTCATTCTCTCCTATTTTATTCATTCAGCCATTGAATTCAATTTACTATCAGGGTCTATTGGAGCCAATTTTAACTTTTGAGTTTCTTTTTTGAGCAGATCTAACACTTTGTGAGGATTGATATTTTATGATTTTTTTTGCTAGAACTTTTTAAAAAAATATTTTTATAATAAACTAAAGATTTTATCTTTCAACTAATATTGAGTCTGTTGAAACTTTTATAAATCTAAGGTATGTTATGGGACCTTAGTTTTCCTATTTAATTAATATTCATCAAATACTTCCAACTATACTTAAAAAAAACTAAAGTAATATAAAAACATAGGATAGAATAGCCTAGAAATATGATAAAATAGTGAAATAAATCATCAATATTATATCATCCTTCATTCTTCTAATTGCATTGCCCAGTGTCTTCCATCATCTTTCTAGAGGTATAAAGAAGTCTGCAAACACCACCTTTGCAGTTTTTTGTTGTTTTTTAGGTTCTCATTGAACACTGTTTAGAATTCAGAAATTTTCCCTTTCCACTCATAATGACAAAGAGAAGAAAATTGACAGAAGAAAGTATTTCACAATTTTTAGACAAATCAGAATGCAAAGAGACAGATAATAGCACTCTAAAGCAGAATTTCTCAATCTCGAAACTGTTGACATCTTGGGTCAAATAGTTCTTTGTTGTAGGGGCTGTTCTGTGCATTATAGGAAGTTTAGCAGCATCTTTGGCTTGTACCTACTAGATGCCAGTAGACCAAGTTGTAACAATCAAAAATGTCTCCAAACAATCTCAAGGCCCTGGGAAGTGGAGGGGACAGACAAAATCACCTCAGTTAAGAACCACAACTTTAGACTCTAATGATAATGGTGAATTGATCATATAAGTAAAAATTCAGATGACAATAACCTAGATGAATTTTCTCAAGCTCAAGAAATGATGAGTAAACAATATATTTCCAAGGACAAAAAGGAAATATGGTATTCACATTCAATTAGTCATTCGACGGGAATGACTTCATCACATGATATCTTTTTTATAAGAGTCCGGACTACACTTTTTGTTTTACAGTATTCTTTCCATCTTTTATGATACACTTTCTAAGTGGATAAATGCTTCAGGCAAATGTATATATAAAGATGATTGGAAGGAAAAAGGTGATGTAGAAATTTTTAAATTCCTTGAATTGATTATTCTGATATATGTAAATAGAAAATAGAAATGTTTTACAATTATGAAGCAAAGAAAATGGCCATTCTAATGAAATTATGAACTACCAAAGTTTGCAAAAGTATTGCATTTTGACATGCAAATATGAGAAGAAAAACCAGAAGTAATGATAAGCTAGAACTTAGTAGATATGTATTTAAAATCTGGAACCAGTATTTACAAAATGGATATGTTCCAAGATCATGCACGGTAGTTAATGAGCAAGCAAGTAGTTGCATTCAAAAGGTGTTGCCCTCTTTGGATTATAAGTTTGGTTTTACTATGCTTAAATTCTTATTAAGATGTCTAGCATAATTGTTTTTCCACATCACTTTATTCTTTAAATTATTTTATGTTAAAAATATAAAAAATAAAAATAAGTAAGTAACATAAAAGAATTAAGAGTCTATTAGACCCAGATGGTAAATAGTTAACGACTACTTTTCTTGGTGAATTGAAGATTAAGTATTTATTTTCTCTTACCTGGACGATTGCAATAGATTCCTAACTGGTTTCCCTCCTTCCACAGAGCAGCCAGAATAATCTTTATTAAACATAAATCAAATCACAGTATTCATCCTTTAAATAGCTTTCACTAAAAATCCATACCTTTTACCCTGACCACAAATTTTAATGCTCTAAACTTGACTTCCTGTCACTCTTCTCCCTCATCGACTGGGCTTCAGGCTCACTGGCCTTCTTACTGTTTCTCCTTCACCCAACTCATTCTCTCTTTGGGGCATGTTCATTGTTCCCTCCATCTGCAGTAGTCTTTTCCTGATCTTGGTGTGGCTGGTCCTTTCTTTTCATTTAGATTACGAATTAAATACTAGCTTCCTGGAGGCCATTTTCAAATGCCCGTTCTAAAGTAGCCACTCATTCTCAGTGACATCACCCAGAGTATATCAACTCTCCAATGTTTTTCTTATATGTTCATTTAATTTCCCACTATAATGGAGGCCCTGTTAGTACAGGTTCTTATACTATTTTATGACCCCAACAGTAAGAACAAGAGAAGACACACAATACATGTTTTAATAAATATTTGTTGAATGAATATGTGCCAGTAATTTCTTTATGCTGTTAGATAAATTAACAATTTTTAAATGTATAAAAACCAAGTAGCATGAATATTTGCTTTCATTTTTAGCCATGAGGAATATGTGTAACCCATTCTAAGCGATGTATATTTGTTTTGCATAATGTAGTGTAATACACTCATAATTATTCATTATGTAGTTACTTTATCTATATTTAAAGGAAATAAGTACATTACTTGGAATTTTAGAATTATACTGAAAGTTATGGTATTTTCTTTTTAGTCTCTGTACATTCAATATATGGTATATTAATGGGGGTGTATCTTTTCCTTTTTTCCCTTATTTATTTTTACTTTTAAATTTGAAAGCCTTGAGTGATTATAAGGATATATTCAAGCAAAGATTATGAAAGAATTTATGTTTTTATTTTATTATTTTACTATTTCTTATTCTCTTATTCTAGAAATATTAACAGATTAGTTAATAGACTACTAGAAAAGGGCCTCATCAGAATGAGAAGTAAATTATTCACTACTATCCCCTAGTATCCCAGTCAGATCTTTTCCCTGACCAACTTTGACATTTTCTGTTCTGTGATCGATGGTAATGTTAACCAAGTAAGTTATTGGATTTGTTCCATAAATACTATCTTAAGTTGATTCTTCCCTTTCCCTGAAAATAAAGTATTTCAATGAGAATAGTAAACTATTTCACAACAGTTAATAAGCAATATAAAGTTTATTGACAGTTTTCTTTTTTTGTAGGTCAGTCATGAATTCTGGGTGGCAAATGTGGCAAAGAAAATTACATAAGATATTTCTTTATTTTACAGAGTAACAGACTAGCCAGAGACAACGAATTAAGGGAAAATGATAAAGAACAGCTCCGAGCAATTTGTACCCGAGATCCTCTATCTGAAATCACTGAGCAAGAGAAAGATTTTCTGTGGAGCCACAGGTAAGTGTTAACATGGAGGGTCTCTGTTTCTGTCTTATGTTACAGAAGAAAGAACTGACTTCGGCTGATCTTTTTAAAGCTGTGGACATAGACCAGTATTTCTAGAAAACCGTGCTGCATTGGGACTAACTTTGCACATTGAAGGCTTTTTCAAATTCTAAATTCCTAATATGACTATTTTTAGGATTGGTTTTTATTTTTGTTTTTTAATAAAATTCAGAATCCACAAAAATATTCCATAGTTTTAGATCAATTTAGTTGCGACTTAGTTGTTCCAGATATTTCAGTTCTTAGGAGTTTTCTCTATTTTTTTTTTCTCATATTTCCTCAAGTAATAGTGTAATGCCTTATTTTTATTTACGAAGAAATTATCCTACTACTCGGTAAGTGCACACTGGTTTATTTAAATAAAGCAGTTGTAGTGCATTTCTGCATGAAGTCCATTAAAACATAAATTCTGTCTACTGACCACAGTAGAAGTGGTGACTCTTCTCATGATTCATGTTGCATAAGCAGGTGAATAAAAAGAGCTTTATAAAAAGTGTTATTCAATAAACTCATAATTTTTCCTAAGTAAGTATCTGTCTTCCATTTGGATTTTCCTTTTGTCCCCATTGCCATTATAACTGCGTCTAAGTATATATGTACCTATATATGCAACTAAAGTGTTAAATACTGATTTCTTTTTATTTTAAGGAAGGCTAGTAATGGCAAGAGAGTTTTAAAGTGTTTGGAACTTCTTAAAGATTGCATAGTTGAAAATTTAGACATCTAGGCCTTTTGAATAACATAAAAGAATTTTTTGTTTTGTTTTGTCTTTTCCACACAGACACTATTGTGTAACTATCCCTGAAATTCTACCTAAATTGCTTCTCTCCGTTAAATGGAATTCTAGAGATGAAGTAGCTCAGGTAAATGTGTGTTTGAGATTACTGAATAACTGTTGCACAAAATTGGTATGTTGCACAATTGGTATGTTGCTCAAATTGTTTTCTCTCAGGAAGTCTGAATAAGTATGAGGTGAAATATACTGTTTTAAATTAATTAATAATAGTAATGTGTAGAAAAATACTATTCACACCACTTCCACTGATAAAATTAATTAGAACTGAACATTGTAAGCACTTAATTCATAAGAGGGGCTTTTATCTAAACTAATTTTAAATTAAGAAATTAAGGCACTGTCTTAGAAAGTTCATTCATAACTGTCTTTGCTTTATAAATATGATTTATGGTATTTCTCATGCACAGATGTACTGCTTGGTAAAAGATTGGCCTCCAATCAAACCTGAACAGGCTATGGAGCTTCTAGACTGCAACTACCCAGATCCTATGGTTCGAGGCTTTGCTGTTCGATGCTTGGAAAAATATTTAACAGATGACAAACTTTCTCAGTACCTAATTCAGCTAGTACAGGTAAAATAATGTAAAATAGAAAAATGTTTTATTCTAAATCCATTCAACTTCCAAAAGCTACTGCATTAACTGGTTTTATGCTTTTTTGAAAATGAATTTCGTTACCAGTAGTATCTATTCTCTTTCCAAAAAATTTTATTTAAATCCAACCATGCAAAAACTGACCCTGTTTGATGTAAAATTGTTTTTTGTCTGTTTGTGTTCAAACACATAGGTCCTAAAATATGAACAGTATTTGGATAACTTGCTTGTGAGATTTTTACTCAAGAAAGCATTGACTAATCAAAGGATTGGGCACTTTTTCTTTTGGCATTTAAAGTAAGTTCAACTATTTTCTCATTAAATTCTTTAGATACATACTACTTTCTTAACATATGTATAAGTATATATTATTTACATACCAAACTTTTTGTTTGGAAGAGTTTTTTATACTGAACGTATATTGAACCAATGATGAGCTTCCCCTCAACTTTTTATCTTAACATTAACTAAGCAGGAAAATTCAAAACTGAATTTTATACAGGAACGAGGGCTGAAATATTTTTAAAGATTTTGATTCTACTTTAAGCAAAGTTAGATTTGCTAGATTAATGTTGATTTATGTTGCAATTGGTTTCACTGTATATGTGGATTAAAATATCCCCCCCAAAAAAGAAAAAAACTCTTACCTTGGAATTTAGAAGAATAATAACAAACTCTCAAGTTTCTTACTAGAAAACAAGCTAATTAAGTATAAAAAGTATTTTGTAGATTATGATATATCTGCTACTCAGAGTTGGGGGTCATATCCTTTTTTTCTAAATTTAGAAACAGATTTATAATTAACATGATTTTTTAAATGTTAAAATAAATTAAACGTGGAATCTCGAAGCTGTGTTTAAAATAAATTCAGACATAGTATAGAAAGGGACATATATGCTAGCAGAGTCAAATAGTATTCACTGAGTTATTAACTCCTTCTCTATTCATTTTATTATTTTTGTGCCTACTTTCCTTTTTTTCATGTTTATATATCTTGTGCTGAGATAAGTAAGTGAAAAGTAGTTGAAATAAACCTAAAAGCCAGTTTATTAAATTTACATTTTTCAGGAACTACTTGAAACCCTTGATTGTTTTACTTCTAAATGATAGATTTTGAATCATTTTGTTGTTAGTATGATTATAACATTTAATGGATTTAGAAAATCGTTTTTTTCTTTTCTTAAAAAAGATTATATACTCACTTGACTATATATGTATGTATGTATATGTACATGTACATATATATATACACATGGTCTTTTTTTCTTTTAATTTTTCACTGTCCTTTTAGATCTGAGATGCACAATAAAACAGTTAGTCAGAGATTTGGCCTACTTTTGGAGTCCTATTGTCGTGCATGTGGAATGTATTTGAAGCACCTGAATAGGCAAGTTGAGGCTATGGAAAAGCTCATTAACTTAACTGACATTCTCAAACAAGAGAAGAAGGATGAAACACAAAAGGTATGTGACTCTTTAGTTTGTTTTTGAGACTCTCTTCATTGAAATGGGGTAGGGTTATTTGAGAACCTGATATATATGCAGATCATGTGTCTTAGAATCAAGCATATTAGGATTTGGATCCCAGTCCCACTGCCTCTCAGCTGTGTAATGTTAGACACATTATTTAGTCTTTGAGATTCATTTTCCTCGTTTGGAAAATATGAGTAATACTTCCTTCATAGGGTTGTTGTGAGAATTAAATTATGTGAGATATGCAAAGCACCTGTCACAGTCCCTTCGAACATGGGAGGTGCCCGGTAAATGTTAGTTCTCTCTTCTTTCTCTTCCTTTATCTTTTATATAGCCCTAACTTTTAAAAATAATTTTTCTTTATTTTGTGTCATTTTTTATCTTTTAGTAAAGTGACCTTGAAAATGAGTGTAAAGAAATAGTTTTTACATTTCTAAGTATAAAATGGACTCAGTCACTCAGTGAATACATCACATACTATAGTCATCTGCAGTCTAACTTAATGTTTCTGAGGAATATAAAATGTGAAGATTTTTCATGGCCTTTTACTACTCTTTATCCTTTATTTATTTCACTATATTTATACTAAAAAGTGAGATCATTTCTCAGCTCTAGTGAAATGAAAACAGCAACAACAATAAAAAAAAAAATCCCAGTTTATTAGTGAGTCCCCAAAGGAATGTAAATTTACAGAGAATGTAAATTAAGAGTACTGAATGAATTTTTCCAGCATTTTCATTAATATTGCTTGAGGAAAAAAAAATCTTTAAAAGAAAGTTATTGTTTTAATCTAAATGTTATTCAATGTGACTGAGTTGATTTTATTGAAGTTCTGGTGTATAACAAAATACAGGTTAACAGAGAATAACTATACTGTTTCTGATGCCAGAATTGTGAGCAGGAGTGGACTCAGCTGCCTTTAAAGAATAAAATGTATTATATTTACTTGTAACTAAAGAAAAAAAGAAACTGCCTGAGTTGGGTGCTTGCTGTGTTATACAAACTCTTCCAATTAGAATGCAGCCAATCCAGGATATGGATTCAAAGCCTACATAATACTGAGGTTCCAGTGTATAAAAAAAATTAACACTTAATTTTACTTTTTACAAAATCAGTTTCTAACCATGATTATGTTTATTTATCAGGTACAGATGAAGTTTTTAGTTGAGCAAATGCGGCGACCAGATTTCATGGATGCTCTGCAGGGCTTTCTATCTCCTCTAAACCCTGCTCATCAACTAGGAAATCTCAGGTAAGGTACTTTATTGGAAATTTTACTGATATACTTAAATAGGTACCTTTCTGGAGAAAATCTTGAGAAAAGTCAAAATGTCCATTATAATTACAATGTTCGATTATGTATGCCTCCCTGTCCCATTTTCCTACCCTGTAAAATAAGAGTTGTAAAATTTTCTTAAGTTCAGGACTGCATTTATTCAGAATGAGTTTACTACTTTAATAATAGAGTTAAAAACACTCTATGGCCAGAATTTTGGTATCATAGGCTAAGAAATGGAATGTAACACCTGTAACACTAATGATATATCCCTATATTTGTTGAAAATTCACATGCTATTATATAAGAAATTTTTATGCTTAGTATTTATTTTTTCTTTATAGTCCCTGAGAAATGAATTCATAAATGAAATTGAGTAGAAAGTTTAAAATTTTTATAACACTTCAGAAAACTATATTGTGTACATATCTTAAAATAATTTTGAGAATAAAAGAATAACAAAGGTAAGGTGCCTAGTAAAGTTTTTTCACTATTTTAAAGGCTTGAAGAGTGTCGAATTATGTCCTCTGCAAAAAGGCCACTGTGGTTGAATTGGGAGAACCCAGACATCATGTCAGAGTTACTCTTTCAGAACAATGAGATCATCTTCAAAAATGGGGATGGTAAGGAAGAGTATTAATGAACTTATGATGCATGAATTTAGATGTCTTTTTATATACAGGATATTTATGAATCATGAAGACTATTGAAAGCCATTTAAAGAATATGCACGTGGTAAAATATAATATTAAGAAGATGTCTTAACCTTTAGAATATGTATGTGTAATTATTGAAAAGAAGTACTAGGTTTAGGATCAGAAAGCCTGAAATCAGTTTCTGACTATCATTTGCTTAGCTGTTTGTGCATCCATTTATTCCATAAATATTTGATGTGCTAGACCATGGGGTTATAAGAATAAATAAAACACAATCCCTGCCCTCTTAAAACTTACAGTCTAACAGAAAAAAGAGAGATGTTAACAAATAATTACAAAAATAAAATTATAACCATGGTACAAAGGAAAAGTGTAATCTGCTAAGGAATCAGGTAAGAGGAAGCCCTGATTTACATGGAGAACAGGTTGTGGGGGAGTAGTCAGGGAATCACTGATGAGTTTCCATTGGGAAATGACATTTCAGCACTGAATTCTGTTAACTCAATATTTTAATATAAATATTCAAATTTAAGAATTCAGAAAAATAAGTACTTTAAATATTTTAAAGTAAATTTTTTGTGAAACAGCTTAGCTTACCCTACATTGTTACATAGATGGGTTTATGCAATACTTTAGAAATGGGTTAAAGAATCAGAATATTGCTTCCTTATAGATTATATCGAAGAGTAAATGTAGCTTGCTTTATTTTCCATTTGAAAACGGTATAATGACATGATACCCAAATTTGCATTTATGGCATTAAGTGGTGGTACATATTATTTGAATTTCAGATTTACGGCAAGATATGCTAACACTTCAAATTATCCGCATTATGGAAAATATCTGGCAAAATCAAGGTCTTGATCTTCGGTAGGTAACCAATAAAGCACCATGTATTTTGAAAGTTATCCTGAAAAAGTAAACTATTACTAAATTTTAATTATAAAGCACATAGAGGCATATATCTATAAAGAAATATATGGAATAGTAATTAACGCTAGTTAATTACACTATGGTGTTTTCATTTGTCCTCCTCTTCCTTGGTTTAGAATAGCTAATGAGATTCAGCTAGATAAAAAGAACTATCTCTTATAAGCTGGTAAAGACTGCAACTGCCTCTGGAGTGTCACTATTTAGGAACAGGACATAGGAGACACAAAAAGCCCCTATTTTCTTTCAGAAGTTAAGAATTTAGGAGAAAGTTTCTTTCATAATATAAATTTTCTAATTTTAAAACTTTCTAAATCCTCTTATCTTGAGTCAATTTTGCAGCAAAATTTATGAAAGCAACTAATCTTAAAGTTTTTGCCATTCTGTTGACTTCTGCCCACCCTTCCACAATTGTCAGTATTATCTCCAATTTTTCTGTGATGCATCATCTCTCCTAGTAATTTTTGCTTCTCTTCTCGTCTCTTTGCAAATCTAGAGTCATTCAGGCTAAGGCTACCCACTCCAAAAGTATTTTTGTCTATAAGTGGGCATAGGGGTCAATTCTAGCTTCAGCAGCAGCATAGATTAGGGTTTATTTGTGTGCTTCTTATAGGTTGAGTAGCTAGTATATAAAAATAACGGTGACAAATAGTAGAACCCTTTTAATGCAAAGAAAAAATGGACATCTCAAGTAACCTGCCAAATCACAAAATTCAGTCATCAATTTTAATTAATTCCTGATTTTTGGCTCAATCTCTGCTGTTTTCTAAAAACAATAACTGCTATAAGAATCAAGTTTCCTTTTTTAGTATAATTTCCTGTGTCCTAAGAGCTCCACATGCTATTATGACCACGCCCCACCCCAACCCCACCCCCCTGGGGGAGTAGAGTACAAACGAGAATGCAGAAATAGAATAGAAAGAAGGATTTAACTCTATAACTCTGGTAATTACAATATTTAATCGTAAATTAATAACTGTGAAAAAAATCTAAAGCTAGGTCATTAGAAAGTAAATTGGATCTTTGGAAAGCTTTTAAGTCATAATATTTTTAAAATATTTTTTTAACTTAAGTAAATTTAAGTAAAAATTTTTTGTTTAACGTTTAATTTTAAATAAGTAAATTTAAGTACAATCATAGCATTTTTTATTTATACTGGGCCAAACGTACATTCAGGTTTATGGTAACTCTGCTTGTTTGCTTTTTTTTCTAACATGACGTACAGGACTATGTGACTCTTTAAACTATGTTCAACAGTAATAAAATGTAAAATAAGAGCGATTGAGCAGTAGTACAACCTTAGGATATTTCTATATTTACCAGGACAGGTAGAAGAAAAGATTCTATAAGAGAAATGTTCAAAAGGGCAAGAGGACCAGAGTAAGTGATTCACAGAACCCGAAGGAGGGGAGAGATTTACAATTTATAATGTCAAATGCTTCTGGGAGTTTAAGAGCATAAAGACTACGAAAAGGTCTTTGGATTTGATGATTCATATGATTCATGGTTAGCTTTAAGAAGAGCTGACTCAGTAGAGTGGTAGGTGTAGAAGTTAGGCTGAGAGGAATTAAGTGAGAAAATGAAAATGAATGTAGACTATTACTCTTAGTAATTTAAGAAGTAAAGGTAGAAAGAATATATAGTAATTTATGAGAACAGAGAAAGAAAAACTATACTTTAGTACTTACATACCATTTGGGGTATTAGGTGCTTTTTTTTCATTGTCTCTTTAAATCTTCACATCTCCACTCTTGACTACATGTCCTTTTTAATTTTCTGTGTAATGAATGGAAAGTACCCATAAAGCACTTATGCTGCATACCAAAGTATGGTTGTATCAAGGTAAACATTTGTGGGTTATTTGAGTTATGAGCTGAACTAGCTGACTTTTATGGAACACATTTTTACTTAAAGAATAACTAATAGATAAGCTATGGTTATTCAGACATGGGTATTTGGCAGACATTTTTTTTTGAAAATTAACAATATGAGCCTCTCTTCAAGGAGAACAACTGACAGAATTTGTTATTAATTGTCAAATTTGAACTTTCTAGCAAAAGTCAGAATTTTGAAAACATTTTCCCCCAAATTAAAAACTTTTTTAATAAGATCAATAATTATTATAAGATTATTATAAGATTAACTATTAATTATAATATTAACAATTGTGATTTTTTTTTTTAGTTGGTATAATGAAAAGTATCAGCATTTGAAAGACCTCTATAACTCAGTGAACTAATATCTGCCAAGTGACCAATGCGGAATGTTATAAAGTCATATAGGAGTAAAAGTTCTGTACACAGGCTAGGTAGACAAATGGATTTAATATAACAGAGTATAAAACGTTTATTAATATGGTTTTAGATTTCACATTGCAACTTGAGAACCTATCTCGTCAAATTTTGGAATAGTATCAAAGAAAAATATCTACAGTTATCTAAAAAGACTATTACAATACTCCTTTTTCAAACTACCTACCTGCATAAGGCCAGATTTTCTTCATTTGCTTCTATTAAAACATTGCACTAGATTGAATGCAGAAGCATATATCAGAATCCAGCTCAGTACTGTTAAGCCAGACATTAAAGAAATGTGAAATACTGGGAATCAGTGTCACTCTAAGTTTTTTTAATATAGGTTTTTTGTTTTATAATAGATGTTATTTGTTACTGTATAATAGTTTATTGCTAAGAGTATAAAGGAGTCCTGAGACTAAAATTTTGAGAACTGCCTTAAAGTATTATTTATGTTTCAAACATCTTGAAATTCACCCATACTTTTAAGTTATGTTTATGAAGTTTTAATTGCCACGATAATTTTCTTAGTGCTTCTCTGATATATAATTAAATCCTTTTCAATTGAAAGTTATAATAAATGATAGCAGATAATTTTGAGGATTTTTCTAGGATTGTTCGTCATACTATAATAAAAGAAAATTAAAATTAGGTTAAGGGAGTAAAGGTGATGTGTGACAAATTTGCAAATGCTAGGATATTGCTGTATTAGCCTATTAAAATATTTATTATTTTAAAATTCCATCATCTAATTGCAAATGTCTTGACCCTTTTTCAGAATGTTACCATATGGATGTCTGTCAATTGGTGACTGTGTGGGACTTATTGAGGTGGTGAGAAATTCTCACACTATTATGCAAATTCAGTGCAAAGGCGGCCTGAAAGGTGCACTGCAGTTCAACAGCCACACACTACATCAGTGGCTCAAAGACAAGAACAAAGGAGAAATGTGAGTTTACTATTCCTATTAATCTAAGTTTCCTATTTAATCTAAGTTTTCGTTAGACAAATCTTCTAATGGTTGTGTACATTTTAGAGTTAGACCAGAGAAAACAGCTGTATTTACTTGGAAAAAAATATGTGAAACCTTTGACATATTTGAGATTATTGTTTTTAAATAATCAAAATTGCTTATAATTTAATAAAATCCTGTACATTCAACTTAGATATCTAAAAGATGTTTTTCTTATTGCCTGTTCTGTTTTAGAAAAATTAACATTTCACATTCAAAATTTTACTTCTAATTTATTGTTAAAATAATTAGAAAAAATTCATTTTAATTCATTTTTATGACATAATAAGTTTTTGGGTTTTTTTTCACTATAATAAGAATTATGCTTTGGTCAGAGAATATCTAGAAATTTCCTTAGAACTTCTTGAAAACTTCAGAATCTCAAAACTTCTCAGATCTTTGGGCATAATTACTCCTCCCCTTGATGTCAGTGATTGTTTTCATTGTCTCGATACAGACTTTGACCATCTTTTCCCTCTTTGGACTGGATCACTCTATATTGCCACACTGCTCATGAGGCATTTATTTCTTCTTTGTAGATACGATGCAGCCATTGATCTGTTTACACGTTCATGCGCTGGATATTGTGTTGCTACCTTCATTTTGGGAATTGGAGATCGTCACAATAGTAACATCATGGTTAAAGATGATGGACAAGTAATAGCTTTCTCTTTTTAAATTGTTTTGGCGTTCTTAGATTTATTGATTCAGGATATTGTATTTCTGCATTTGTCAAACTATAACATAATTTCTTATTTTTGAAAGCTGTTTCATATAGATTTTGGACACTTTTTGGATCACAAGAAGAAAAAATTTGGCTATAAACGAGAGCGCGTGCCATTTGTTTTGACTCAAGATTTCTTGATAGTGATTAGTAAAGGAGCCCAAGAATGCACAAAGACAAGAGAATTTGAAAGGTAAGCTCAGAAAATCAAAAGCACAAAATAAAGAATTCTTGCTGCTCTATTAAAAACAATCGATATTTTTCAATTTCAAATAATAGATGTTATATTAACATCATAGCATAAACTATTTCAGTGTATTTGGGTTTTTTTATTTATTATGTAATGCTGTGAAGAAAATGGAAAGAAAAACCAATTTGTTTAGTTAACTAAGGTCAAAAAAGAAAGTGATCTTTAAACTTCATTATACAGTAAAAGCTTTTACTGCTGTTTAAATAATTGGATTCCTCCTTCTCCATATTGACAAATAATGTATAGGGCTTGAAACATTTTTCAGTCATACAATTTGAGGAATTCAGCCAACTATAATTACCACGTTTATTCGCAATTTTTCTTACCACCTTACGGTGTATCATTATTCTATCTTAAACCTTAAAGTACTTTTAAAACCTTTCATAAAATTTTATTTTATCTAAAATTCAGTCCTGGCCCTAGCTTAAATCCTAAAGGCTTCAATATACAGATCAGTTCATGTATTTGACAAATCCTTATTAAACTTCTAATGTGCCGGGCATTATTCCAGGTGCTGGTGATAAAGTAGTAAAAGTCCTTATGGACTCAGAGTTTACATTCTAGTGTGGGGCAAAGGGATTGGGGAGAGGAATGCTATTTTTCATACGTTTGTCACATCTCTAATGATGTGACATTTGAGCAGAGACCTGGAGGTATTAACACCATTTGCTCTGTACTGACCAAACTGTTCTTATTACTTGTAGGTTTCAGGAAATGTGTTACAAAGCTTATCTAGCTATTCGGCAGCATGCCAATCTCTTCATAAATCTTTTCTCAATGATGCTTGGCTCTGGAATGCCAGAACTACAATCTTTTGATGATATTGCATACATTCGAAAGACCCTAGCTTTAGATAAAACTGAACAAGAAGCTTTGGAATATTTCATGAAACAAATGAATGATGCACATCATGGTGGCTGGACAACAAAAATGGATTGGATCTTCCACACAATTAAGCAGCATGCTTTGAACTGAAATGATAACTAAAAACTGAAAGCTCAATATTGGATTCTGTACTGCACTGTTAATAACTGTCAACAGGCAAAGACTGATTGCATAGGAATTGCACAATCCATGAACAGCATTAGAATTTATGGCAAGAACAGAAATAAAATACTATATAATTTAAATAATGCAAATGCAAACAGGGTTTGATAGCACTAAACTAGTTCATTTCAAAATTAAGCTTTAGAATAATGCGCAATTTCATGTTATGCCTTAAGTCCAAAAAAGGTAAACTTTGAAGATTGTTTGTATCTTTTTTTTAAAAACAAAACAAAACCAAAAAAACCCCAAAATATATGGAAATGATGGAGAAAGAAAAGAATGATGCTCTTCTTGTGTCTTGCAAATGTTCTATGTTTTGAAATGTGGACATACAAAGTCTATTATTGCATTAGGTCCAAGTAAACGAGTTTAATGTTAAATTACATTAAGATTGGAAATAATGAAAATCTCTTATTTTTTCATTGCTGTTCAACTTACAGTTTGAAGTGGGTTTTTTGACTCCTTGTTTAATGAAGAAAAATTCTTGGGGTGGCAGGGACTCTTGAGATTTCAACAGAGACTTTTCTTTTTTAATAAATCAAACCTTTTGACGATTTGGGGTCTTACCTGCAAAGTTTTGGAAGCAGTCACAAATGAGACCTGTTCTAAGGTGGTGTTTTTGGGTTTTTTTCTGGACAGTATTTACAAGAATCTGATTCTGATTTCCCAGGGAAATTCTGGGCACCCGTAAAGTAAAATAATCATCATAGAGAAAGAATAAGCAGGAACAGTTCTTGCTCCAGAATTGTACAGTATTCACCATAGGTTGATTTTTTTTTCTCCTTTTGCAATTGAATACATTTTTCATGCATGTTTTCCAGAAAATAGAAGTGAGTATTAATGTTATTAAAAAGATTATTTTTTTTATTAAAGGCTATTTATATTATAGAAACTATCATTAATATATATTCTTTATTTCATGATCTGTCCCATAGTCATGCATTGTTTTGCACCCCAAATTTTTTATTGTTCATATCAGCATGGTCAGCTTTTCTCTGGGTCTGTGGGTAAGGCTCAGGCACTATCCCATTTATATCAATACTAGTGAATAACTACTTAAAGAAAACAGATCAAAGTCATCCTCTTTCCTTTTATTTCTTTGTTTTTACATGGATCCCCATCTTCCATCTTTTTTCATAGTTCAGGATGCCTCAATCATATGAAATTAGTTACCAAAATTAATACAATTTAGAGTATCTTCTTGATTGCTTAAACTCTCTACTGAGGTATGCTCATGAATAATACTTAATAATATGAGGAAATAGAAACCATGAACTTTTTACCTTTTTAAGCTATTTATCCAATATCTCAATAATAAATGTAAGACCTTAAACCATTTTAAGATCATGTTCCATTTCCAAGTGATCAGGGCTCGTTCTCCAACTTTATTAAATTGCATTTGAGCACATGATACATTCTTCAACATCTTAAAAAACATTAACCCAAGATGTAGGCGCTAATACTAGTCATCACTCCAGAATCTGATATTTTACTCAGTATTTGAAATGAGTGATTAATGCCCTAGGAAATAGCTTTAGCAAATGTCCAGGTGCCACACCAGAAAAAGTGCAATAATTTGCTGACAGTTTTCTAGATTAGGCATATTATTGGAATACAACTTTATAAAGAGTGCACAGTATATTCTCTAGTGAAACAGCATCACTTAAAAAATATTCACTTATAAAATCAATTACCTATAGTAAAAGTCTTGAATAGTGAACAAGGACTCTAATACAATTACTCTTAATATTTGGCTATTTTAGAACCCTTAAAGGGCATAATTATTGGAGATTTAGGTACTTCACTAAAGCATGTATATAATATTACCAACAAGAAAAATAAATTTGAAGATTAAAGGAACTTATTTCTCTAAACTGTCTTGGAATAGTTAAGAAGAATTTAAACTGTTTTAAGCAGGAAACTAATAGATTTCTTTTGCAGATATAGATTTCATAACTTATTAAAAGTTCATGTAACATTTTGTTCTTTTAGAGCTATTCAGTTATAACACATACTAACATCCCAGTCTTTTCCATATCAGGGATTGATTACAGGAAAACTCAGTGAAATGGTACAAATCTGAAACTTTGATGGTGGAAACTGAAGTTTTAACAGAGAATCGTGTTTTACCCAAGTGCCAAAAAAATTTTGAGCTTCCTTGCACAAAATTTATATAATTTTTGCATCTTCCACATCAGTCCAGATAGTCCCTTTTTCCTGGGACCTCTCCACCATTAAAACACAAGCCACATACTTTATTTCATCATTGACATTTATTTTCAAGAATTATTACAACCAAATTAATTCTGTTTGAAGAAGTGTAGACACATTTTATAATGAATATAGATAAAGTGGTCTAGGTAAAGGCAAACTAAATTTTTGAAAAATCTAAGCTGAGTTTAAGCAAAAGCATTACAAATAAGAATAAAAGGGCAGGTAGTTCTCAGAAGGCACAGAACCAAAAATTAAATTAAATGCTACATGGACGACTAGGATATGTTTCAAATCAGTGATAATATTGTTGCTTCCAGGTACTTTAGTATCAGAGATCAATTCTATTGGTCAGTTCCTATGGCCAACCATCTTTGTCATTGAATGTGATATAAACTATCAGCTCTACAATTTCATCCGGTTACTTAAGCAATATTTCCTTCAATGACTACTTTGGAGGAAAAAAAGCAGGTTTAAAGAAAGTAAAACCTAATTTCAAACACATTGTAGCAAGAAAAGATCAACTGTTTGAAAAACATGCTTTAACTTTTTGTCATAGTCTCAGCTATACAAAATTGTTTATTTTGAAGATTTTTAGACTGCTGTTAATTTGAAATATGTTAATCATATTGTGAAATTTGGTTTTTTAAAAAAGATGTTTCTAATTGGATTTTTTAAATAAGAATGGAATTTGGTCTCTATTTTATGATGAACCTAAGCTTTTTGTGGTTCTTAGTGTCCTGTGTAAAACTTAGTGTCAAAGTAATTAACTTTGAGGTTTTCCTTTCTACTTTGCTTTATATTACAAGCCCTTTAGGAAATGGGAATCTGGTGAATACAATGAATTGTAAAATATTTTAATGTGTAACTTTTTCAACTGTGAAACTATGACTATTGGTTTTTTGATGAAAACAGCTGCTGATAAAGTATTTTGTGTAAAGTGTAGTTCTTATTAATCAGGAAAATAATCAATGACTTGATTAGAATGTATATACTCTCTTGGATTCACTTTAAATGGATTGGTAATTTTCTCATAGGTAAAACACAGTCCATCTGTATTCTTTTTTCCATCAAAAATTGTGTGATTTGGCATATTAAGAAATTATAAGCCACCAGCTATTTTAAGGGCACCATGGAAATTTCACAGCATATAAACCTGAATTTATTTCTTAATGATTTTGTAAATTCATTTAATCCATATTCTGACCAATAGCCCATGCTTGCCAACTCTTTGAAGAAATTTAATTTTCAGCATTATTTTAAAGCCAGCAGGTTAACTTTTCTGAATAAGTTCTTTTTGTTTGTACGTCTGCAGAAACAGCAGACCTGGGCTGGACCCACTCACTCAGAATCCACCTTAAAAATTGATTTTGATGTCCAAGACATCACTAAAATATTTCAGTTTAAAGACCATATGTGGTATTAATGGATTGTGGTGCTTCTACTATTTAAAAACAACTTTCATACTTCAGATGTTTTTGAGAAGGGGGTAATGTGGAGAGAAGGGGAGAACAGGGAGGAGTTGTTTGAATGAGTTACATTCTTCATATCCATCTTGCTCAGATGGGGCACTAGAAAAGTCTGAAAGTTGTGAGAGTATTTTGTGCATACCATGAGGGAATTAACTCTCCATCAAGGATGGGATTGTGAAAGCTGAACTATAAAATTCAGCATTGACAGGATACTCATAATAATTCTTGGTGACAGAATAATACAGCTGGGCTGTTTTTTAAAATAGAAACATGAACCATTTTTATTTTTTAATTGTTACATTAAAATTGTAAATATATCTTATATGCCATAGCCTGGGAAGCCTTTTTTTTTCCTCTTAAAAATTATGTTCACTTTCTGAAAAGATTATAGGGATAACTATGCTCTAGATAAAATTGGATTGGTAACTCTACCTCAGAAGGTTAATAAAGAAAAAAATAGATGAGTCACAATTCAATACTCAGGCTCTGGTATTACAGAAATTTGCAGAGCACTGTATTTTGGATTTATAAAGTCAAAGTTGGCATGCCTTGTTTTTAATGGCTTTGGAGACATGAAGAAAAAAATTTGATTAAAAATTTAGTCATTGCTCCAGCCATTTGGAAAAGGCTATAGTGCTAGGAGGTTCATGGTACTAGGTTCTTGAATTCAACATTTGAAATTAGTGGTGTTCTCTTTTCTCGATTATTAGTGAAATTAGCGTGTGTGTGTGTGTGTGTATATGCACACATTTCTATTTGTATACACACTGCTTGCTAGCTCTAGTCAAGAGGCATCTTTTATAAAAGGTGTAAACATCGAGGTTCTAAAATTCAGAAGTTTAGAATTTATTAGGAGTTTCCCAAGTTGGGATGTTAGTTTTTAAATAAGCTTATTTCATTCAAGTATTCCACTTGATTAAGTTTTGCACTTGCTTTTTATCAGTGCAGCACCATTCCTTTTGCTTAGATGTGTTAATATTTTAGATATGCTAATATTACAGCCATGTTAGTTAGTATAAAGTGACAGTTATGAGCCATAGGAAATTTTCTGACTTTTTACACAACTACATATAAGAGTTTTAGCAGGGAGGAAAAAAAGTAAAATCAATCCATTGTACATTTAGCGTAGTTGGGTAACTGAATTTCACTACCAACTGTAGACTCCATTTCTCATGTTGGTAAGTATGGAAAGGGGTTGTTTTAATGCGTTTTTGTAAGCTATTTAAGTCCTGAGTCTATCTGAAACTATTTAATCAGTCACTACAATAATTTTGTGGTTATGCTAAAAGCCGTGTACATTTTTACATGATTCTTATTTTTGTTAATTCTTCTAGGTTAGCCAGAAGGCAGAAAACCAACTTTGGTATTTTTTCAAAATATCTTTAATAAGACAACTCCTTAATTCTAATGTGAATTTCCAAATGTGGTCATTATCTATTGAGTTCGTAAGAAAAATCCCCTTATCAGGTTTAATTTATGTTCCTAAGAGTAGTTGGAGAGCTGGGCCTTCATCTGATTTCGAAGTGTTTTTGGCTCTGGAACCTAAGCTTCAGTGGTTTCAGTGTGATTCAGTCTTCGGACTTAATAGGGTTGAATAAGATCTAAAACAATATACCCTTTGGGAACATTATACTTTAATATCTTGGGGTATGTGGCACTACCAAAAGACTACTAACACATCAAATGTTGACCTTGGAAGCTTCGAAAAGAGCTGCCACCACTCTTTTTAGCACCCCAAATAGCAAATCTATCTCTCTATATTTTGTTATTCAATGAATTGAAATCCTGTGGTATTCTGCATTAGTTAGGGAAAAAAATGTTTTTAAATGTTCTTTTAACGATGGCCCAAAAAGTATCTGACACAGCAAGATGCATGTGTTATTGTACTGAAAATATAGCATAATACAGTGTCACTAAATTTAAGACCTCTTCCCAGTCTTGCTATTCCTAGCAAGAAGTTTGGCCTGTGACTGCACTTACTGTTTGTGCTCATCAGAAACTGTCAATGTTTGCTTTCCTTTAACTTTGCAGTCTGTAACATCATGCTGTTTATTAAAAAAAAAAAAAAAAATTACTTTGACTTGTGTCCAAACAATCCTTAGTGTACTGTATGTTTTAAAAACTGTGATAATTATATTTTGCTATTTCTTTTGAGGACTTAAAAGCAAACCAGTGTTGCTAATAATCAAATTAGCTGAATTCGAGTTCTTATCAATGATGACAGAATAATTGAATGAAAACCTGAAACTATTATGTCTTAAAGCTAATTTTTCTGCCCCAGTAAAATGATGAATATTATAGAAATACCTCTTTAAATATTAACTCCCTTTAAGCATAATTATATGCTTGTATTTCAAGCAGAAATATATGTATACACATACATGTATGAATGCGTTTGTATATACAAGTAGACTTTTTTCCAAGTCAGCTGAAGACCAGACATAAAAGAAGAGTTAAGTTAGAAGCAAACTGTTTTTGCTTTCAGTTGTTGTAAGCCTTGCAAAAAGTAAGTTTGGGCTTTTCTTGGACCCATAATGCATGTGGGCATTGATACTTAGAACTGCTAAGCAATTAAGAGCAAATAATTGCTTAAATTTTCTTTATTTGTCAGGTGCTTTGAATGACTTTGAATTAACATTGTTCTAAATTGACTTTGTTCTCTAAGCATAAAGTCTGTCTTTCCTGAGATGAACCAAGTAGCCACTCTATGAATGGAAAACTGTAGTAAATGAAACTTTAGTTTTCACACTTTCACACATTCTAGGTTTCAAATTAGTGGTTTTGAATTTGTTAGGAGAAAAATCCCAAGAACTGCTTATTATTAGATGGGTTTAAAATTTATTGTACCCTTTAATCAACATCTTCCCATCTCCCCCACCTCCTTACCCCTGATGACCACCATTCTACTCTCTTTCTATATATTCAAATTTTTTGATTCCACATATACGTGAAATGTGGGTTTTTTTTCCTTTCTGTGCCTTATTTTATGTAGCATATTGCCCTATAGGTTCATCTATATTGTTGCAAATAGTAGGATCTCCTTTTTAAAGGCTGAATAATACTCCATTATATATATGTGTATATGTATATATACATACATTATATGTCTATAATCATAATTTCTTTATTCATCTGTCAATGGACACAAGTTTTTTCCAGATCTTGACTACTGTGAATCTTGCTGTAGTGAACATGGGAGTGCAGCTATCTCTTAGAGGTACTGATTTCATTTTCTTTGTGTACATACCCAGAAGAGGGATAAGGCTGACAGGATATTAAAACAGCAAAAGATTTTTTTTTTCTACTAACATTTTAAAACACATCTATTATGTGCCAGAAATTAAGCTAGGTGTTTCACCTACTCTATTCCCTAAAATAACCCCATGAAAGAAGAGATTATCACCATTTTATAGATGAAGAGAGAGGCTCAAACAAGTCGGTCGAATTGCCCAAGGATACATATCTAAAAAGCTGTAATTATGGCCTTCGAGCTCAAATAAATCCTCATCTGAGACACATATTCTCTTCACTATTTCACACTAGGACAAGAAGAAAACTCCAAAATTGTTCATTACTGGTCAAATCACTGTTGCTCTATTTAATTATTCAATTTATTTAGTAATTTGTGGCTTAAAATTAATTTCTAAAAAGCATTAAATTGGCTTAGAATCAAAGTTTCTGGTTTGATTACATCTACATATAAAAATTGCTTTAAAGAATGTCTCATTCTATGGTCCATGATGTAACATTTTTGGGTGGGGGGGTGAAATTTTAAAAATACTTTGAGTCACATTGGTTTTCAAACAAACTTTTCAACTCATTCAGCTTAATCTGGACAGCACTTATTGGAGAGTCTTGTGACATTCATTATTTAATAACCTGGTCGATTCATCAATTAAAATATGGACAGGTGTTGAGTATCCAGATTATCTGAGATGAATCTTAAGTTGCATCCAGGATGGCTTCTCCTTACTTAACACATTTCTAGCCATCTCTTCCACTCTCATCAGCATGTGCATGCACAAAGAATACAATGAGCTTACGGAAAGCATAATTAACGAGAAAAAATGTTGCCGAAAGAAATATTACATGGTACATGGCAAAGTTAAGTATAGATAACTCTAAACTTAGTGAATTTTCTAGGCAGCGGCTTTCTTCCTTTATCATGAATGGTGAAGTAAAATGGTAGGTCCACATTTTCTGAAATTACTGTCTTCCTCTAGAGAATGAACTGTTCTTCAAGAATTTTTTTGAGAAATGTTTTAATGTGAACTATATTGCATAGAACTAGGTTGATTGTTCACTGCTCAGTAGGTTTGATACCCTTATCGATTATTTCCACATTGACAAATTTTATCTAGAGCTGAAATTAGGTAAAAGATAACTACCTAGAGCTCATTTTGCCATGTGGGAACAAAAAGTGCTTCCTTGGCTCATGTGGAAAGAGAGTTGGAGTAGAAAAGATGGTGAATCTGTATGTATTAACAAAATTTGTGGAATATGTATATGAGACTTTTTAATTTTTTTTCTTTCCCATATCATACCTAAATTTGCCTTTTGGTTAGCCTGCAAGCAGTTGTAATTAGGTCCTCAAGTGCAGAAATTGCAGGTATCTAAAAGCTAGGGCATTAATTTGGCCACCATCTTAAGGTTTCTCTGCTCCTTCCTTTGCTCCTCCCCACACTCCACACTTTGAATTGATGCTGTTTCATATAAGGTACTTTGCCACCTATCCCACCTCTGGGTGCAGTGCTATATTTTTCACATAGTAGGGACAGGTACTGTGTTAATCTCACCATGCCAACAATCAGGGCACCACCTAGCAGCGTCAGCGAAGGCCAAAATAAACAATGGAAGATAACCATTTGGTCATACTTTTTTATGAGAATGACATCTTCAGATTGGCCATCTGGATTGTAGAAGCATGAAAAGGGGGTCCCATTTTTGTGGTCGAAGAATTCCTTTATGTCCAGAGCACTGTCCAGCAAATTATTCCTATTTCCATGGCACTTAGGTGTGTAAAAGCACTAGGAATATGGAAGAGAAAGAAAGATAAGGGTACTCTTCCCCAACACCAAGCACTTAACCAACAGTTTTAATTTTGAAATAGCTTCAACCCGAAGCTATTAGTGGGGAGTTTCAGTCTCAGAAGGTGATGAAATCTACTAATAGTTCATGAGGAAAAGTTGGCAGGAGGGCCAGAGTGAAATGGCCCTGTCCAGGCACTA
>NW_006435762.1:9859563-9859790 GCF_000325575.1 Pteropus alecto
AGGAAAGTATTCTTAAAACAAAGACATTGCAGAAGAGGCAGTGACCAACTTCATAAGGACCACACTCCTTCCCACATGCAGGTCCCGGGTCTGTTCCTGGACAGTAATTCAGTTAATCCATTTGTCCAGTCAACAAATATGTATTGAGCTCTCTGTGTGCTTTCAACACCTATTAATCCCTCTATCGTCTTCGTCCTGATTTCCTGTAGTTAAATCTTTCCCTAAAG
>NW_006435762.1:9859819-9869650 GCF_000325575.1 Pteropus alecto
AGGATTAGCATATTGAGGCTTTCTCCCTGGGCCCATAAAGAAGGGCACTACCTGACTCCGCTTCCTGGGAGGCAGAACCAGTGGATAAATAGGGAGCTCTGTCAGCTGGTGTTTTTTTCAAAAAAGCTTATTCGAAAAAGCTTGAGCTTTACTACCATATCCTCTAGGCAATCAAGGTACCATACCAAGGGCCTACGAAAATGTTTGCAACCTTAAAAATTATTGCATCCAAAAGAGAAAACAGAAATCATCAGATTAAAATTGGTGCTTAAGTAAAGACAATAAAGGGTAACTTGTCAACTAATCTACTGCAATTCAACTTTGATAGTTAGGTATAAAGTAAAGTATACACTTTGTCATATGAACCAGTTGAGTAACATATTAAAATCAAAATTATAATAATCCTTTAAATTTCTTTGATAAGAAAAATTACTTATTTGATTTAAGGTGGACTGTGAATACCTTTTAACATTTTTGATATGATGAGGAGTGAGACAGACCTCCAAAAGTAAGACTGCCCACAGAGGACTCTATTCATTGGCTCAGCCTGTAAATTCCAGGTACTAATTTGTGAAAATGGAAAAATTTCTCCCCTTTCTATTTGCCCCATTTTTCTCCAGGAATGCTTTTAGCTCCATTTATTCTAATTTGACCACTATCAAAACATTAACTAGAAGGAAACAGATTTATCCCTAGAGATGGCCCTGGATACTGCACCATGCTAGGGACAGTCTGGCATGGAAGGGGTGCTGTAAGTAGAACTTTTTAATTACATGAACTTCACATTACCTTGGAATCTATCTGGACAGCCTCTTCATTATAATGCAGGAGAGCTTTCTGACCTGAGTGGGTGAGGTTCACAAACACCTGAAGACATGGGTACTTGCCCTGACCTTGGCAGTCCGTGCCACAGGTGAAAGCACAGTCCATCCAGTCATCCATGATATGTGTGTGGACGATAGTGCAGTTCGATTCTTCTCTCTGAGTGCTTCAATTTCAAAAAATAAATGATCTTCAGCATCTAGAAAATTTAGTTTCATATTTCTAATGTGATAACCTGAGGCATTTGTCTATTTCGAGGTAATGCAGGACCATTAAGGAAGACACACAATGATTAGGGAGAATGGAAGACATTGAGACAGGGAATAAATAGGAGCAAATTGCCAAATTCCATCTCAATTATGACCCTTCTGGCATATTTCTCACTGCACCAACCCATAGATCAATGGTTTTCAAACTTCAGAATTACCGAGTGAGTTTGTTAGTTTGTTAGAAAAGTTTGTTAAAATGTGGATTCTATGCTTCACTCCCAGAAATTCAATTTCAGATGATCTGAATTGAGGCCCAGGAATCTATTTAACAATATTTAAGATGCAGGTCTTTGGAGAACCATATGCTGAGCAATATTACCCTAAATACTGTAACCATAAGATTCACACACACTCAGAAATCTTATCATCTCTCAGGCCTCATCATCTCAAATGTACCCACTGGCTCGTCCTGATGGAAACGTGCCTTTTGGAAGGAGACCAACCACAGGGCTCTTAGTCAGCGCAGCCTCCAAAAGTTCTGGTAACAAGTTCCAACTCCATTTACCCACTCCACTTCCAAAGAAGCAAATGCAAATCATATGAGCAATCTCTCATTTAAAAACTTACCATGTTTTTGCTGTCAGTAATTCCTTGAGGTCAGGACCTATATCTCATTCACCCTTATGGTCCTCAAAGCTTAAAGCACAATGCCTCTCACATAGTAAAGGCTCAGTAAGTGGTGTGCTCAACTGAATTTCAGTTGGAAAGTATTCCTTGAGAATTTGCATATATACGACCTACACAGGATGTCATAAGTGCAATGAGAAGTGACAGACAAAATTCCTGCCCATGAAGACTTTGTGATGGTGTTGAAGAGAAAGGATATATGTGTATGAAATAATTAGAGAACAAGTCTAAGATAAAGAAAATGAGGGTGAGCGTGAATGCTTTGATTGAATGTACAGGACCAGCTCCTCATGGTCCCCCCACACTCACAAGCTCCTCATGTATCCCCACACTCACATCTAAGTGGGTCCCTGTGTTTATTTCCTGGTGCCTTAATCACAAGGAGTTAGAGTAGCAAATCCTAAAGTCAGAACATTTGAAAAGCATTGTTTAGCTAGGTTCATACTGCACTCCCATTACAATCTTTAATCACACATTATCATTTTGCTTTTTTAATACAACAAACCTGAGACACAGTGCAGCTTAACATGATCTTAAGGCCCAGGACATAAAAAAATCACTGGACGTGGCTTCAGAAGAATAAAATGTTGGTCAAGTGAAAGAATAAAAATGGAAAATAAAGTTTTTTCACAGGTTTAGTACTGGCCTACTTTTTCACAAAATTAATTTCTATACTTATTTAGTCTAGGCATCTTAAAATAATACTTAGAGTTGTCTGCTTATCTGTGTTCGAACTTAAGCTCTCTAAATCCTAACCAAGTGCTGAACACACTATGATTTGAATCTTTCTTGAAGATTTCTGGAAGCTCCAATAGAGAGAGCGGGGACATTCTTTCCTCTGCACAAGGGCCAGGCCAGAGCGTTTCAGGTGGGACTAGGGATAAATTTAGGGCTGAAAAAAAAATGAACATGTTCTTTCAACAGCATTGTGTGTCTATTTATCTACAAATAGACAAAATCAATCATTCGATTGAGAAATGAGTGTTTAAAGGAGTGGGAATAGGTATGAGCTTCCTAAGCCTCTTAACTATCATCTTATGGAGACAAACTGCTTTCTGGTGGCACAAGATCACAAGGTGAGAGAGATGAGAATTCATCACTCTTAAGCATTCACTTAATTACTTTAAGCAAACAATTTCCAGAAATCCAGAAAAGTAAAATTTAAATATAAGCAACAATTTGGTGCCAATTTGCAGAAGATATCCTCAAACCATCTCCCAAGTATATCAAATTTTTAAAAAATAATCTGACCTGCACACAAACATACACACACACACATAGATTTATTAAATTCATGTAATGCAGAGATAGGCGATGATGATGATGATGATTATGATGATGATAGCAATGATAGATAGATGGATGGATGTATGGATGGATGGATGGACGGACGGACGGACGGACGGACGGACGGACGGACGGACGGACGGACAGATAGATAGATAGATAGATAGATAGATAGATAGATAGATAGATAGATAGACAGATAGATAGATAGATATAAAATGGAGTAACAGGAAAAAAAAGTAGAAAGCTAGAATAAGGTCAAGAGTGAGGTACAAACATGTAACCCTCAGATCCTAAGATTCCTTTTAGTTATAAGAACTGGGCTACAAATTTGGCTCTCAGCTTCCAGACAGCCAAAACAATAAAGGAAACACAACCAGATATAAGTTTCCTAGTGTCCATTGAATAAAAATAAGCCGATCGATCAGGGGCAAAACAGATTTTCCTGGTGCTAATACCAGAGAGAAAATTCCCTGGGATCTTTCTAAGAGTGGCACTGTGTGCTGTAGTAGCTGGTGACCTCCACATTATTGCCCTAATAATGTTAACACAGGAATGGCGGGAGATGAATCTGATAACAGAAACAGGCAACTCACTCCTTTTTCTATGATCCCTTTTCCTCACTGAACCCCTAGGCCTCCCTCTTCCCTTATTGTTGGGTCTTCTATTGCTCTTTGGCTAGAGCAATAGAAGGGGGAAATGTGTCCTTTGCTTTCTCAGTACTGCTCTCTCCACAAAGTACTTCATGTGGTGTGAGCCATCCTCCAAAATTAAACAGCTCCTCTTCTGCCCTAATCAATACTCCCATCCCTCTCATCACAGTAAACTTCATTTATGTATTAGATGGCAAGGTGTCTTAGGTCAGAATGACAGGCAGATTCTTTACTAGCTAGGTGACCTTGGGCAAGTTGCTTGGTCTTTCTTAGACTCAGCTTTCTCATTTATAAAATAAAAATTTAAATAATGCTTCCATCATGGGTTTGCTGTAGGTTTAAATAAGATAAAACATAGTATATATTTGTCATATATTATATATTTAATAAATGGTAACTATGATTACAAGTATCTAATAAGGAAACTAATTAAAAGAAAAGGAAGGAAACTAATATTTATTTTAAAACTACTATGTTCCAGTAAACATTGTCAAACTCAAATATCTCAGATGCAGAAACTTTTATTGTGCTCATGTCAAAGGCTTAAACTAACCCTTCCCTGAGATACCTGCATGTTTAAAAAAAGGATTTACTATCTCCATGAATATATAATTTGTGAATTAGTTGTTGAAAGTATTTCTGAGATTGGAGGAGGGTAGAGGCAAGGAAACATCTTCCACATCCTTACCACCTCTTCCTCCACAGTTGGCTGCCTTTCAGCCCTGAGAGAGGAACAGGCGATACTATCTTCCGTGTCCTAGACAGCGGTCAGTAGGGCAGCAAAAACCAAAGCCCTCGTGCCTACATCTGACCTGAATTGGAAATTCTGTTTCTTACCTGAGCAGGAAAGGCTTTAGGATGGTTATTCCAAACAAGAAGAACATTAGAACGGAGAAGCCCATCATTGCAAACCCTAACAGTATGGCTCGGTCCTCTCCAGCGCTGGAAGGCAGCTTCTTGCACACATCTAGTGGATTTCCACCATTGTGGTATATATTTCTCTTCCTCCCTGAGGTAGAGAAGGCTGTCCTTTGGGGGAAGTGGAAAAGAGATATTTCAATAAACTCATAAAGAAGAGGGAACATTTACTAACTCAAGGGGGTTGGAGGGATGATCCCATTTGCTGCCCACTTAAGGGTCGTGAGCAGGTTCGATGCAATACAGTGAGATCCATGTCTGCAGCTTGGTCAAAAGTTCATCTAAACACGCTAAAATGATGTGTTATATATATATATATTTTAATGTAACAAACAAGACTAAGGAATGTTGCCTGGTGTAAATCTTTAAAAACCTGTTTAATCAATGGCTAGAAAAGAATTATCTATAAAAGTAGCTTTCATTTGTTTGATGTAAATAAGTGCCTTGAACTTGCTTATCTTTCAGAAATATTGCACATTCTGCATGAAAATATTTTTTACATTCTTTTATGATTTTCGTATGGCAAGAATGACTCAAAAAATTCACTTTCGGAATTAACAGCATCATGAAATAGGCTTTAATTTGTTCTTTTATATCCAGCTGTTGGAAGGGCAGCATATCTACCATAAGGCTTTCTGACCCATGGCCCAGTCCACTCAGAATAAGGAAGCCTTCACTGCTGTCTTCTCTCCCTTCATCTCATTGCCTGAGATTTTTCAAAGGGAAGATAGACATTGATTTCTCCTTAACAAGTTCAAGTTTGCATGCTAAAATTTCTAGAGTATCCACTAAAAGAATACAAGTAGGTGATGTAACTTCTAAACTAATAGAGGAAGAAAGAATAGAAGGGGGGAAAATCAATCAAAAAAAAAAGTGAGAAAGAAGAGAAAAAAACACTCACGAAAAAGACAGGACAAATTGAAAGCATACATAAAAAATGATAACCTAAATCCAAGTACATCGGTAATTACAATAAATCTAAATGAATTCAATGATCCCATTAAAAGACAAAGACTGCCAAACTGGATTTAAACATATATGTTTTTACAAAAGATACAGCTAAAACACGCAGATATAGAAAGGTTGAAATTTATCAGGCAAAGTCTAATGAAAAGCAAGCTGATATGAACCTTAAAGTTAAAAAGCTTTATTAAAAGTAAAGAAAGTGATAATATTGATTAAAGGTTTAATTCAACTCAGAAGATCTAACAATATTAATTTATATGTACCTAGTAGCATTGCCTCATTGACAAAACTACAGGGAAAATTAGACAAGAATCCACTATCAGATTTTGAGATATTTTTACATACTCCCTCAGTAATTGATAGCTCAACTAGACAAATCAATAAGGAAATAGATTTGAGCAAAGCAATTAACATGGTATATCTCAGTGATGATACAGAATACTGATCCCTACAGAATATATGTTCTCAAACATATATGGAATATTTATGAGACCTAACCACAAACTAAGCCATAAAGAAATCCTCAACAAATGTCAAAGAATTTGTGATAGTAATAAACTATTCATTTTATGAAACTTGAAAAATATGGAAAATCTACAGAAAAGAACAAAAATAACCCACAATTCTACTACTTACACGTAATGACTGTTCATTTACTGAGTTATTCCCCTCTTCTATACTGCTTCAAATGAATGAAATCACATTGGATATATATTTTTTTAATCTTGCCTTTTTCACTTAACATAATAACCACTTTCCCATGTCAGCAGCAATTCTTTGTAACCCTTCTATTGGCCACGTAATAATACTTCATTAATTGGATATGGCACAATTTCCTTAACCATTTCCTTATTGTTGAATATTAGGTTGTTTCCATTTTTCTGAGACCATAAACAGCCCCGTAATTAACTTTGTGGTATTTACAAGCACCTTTCATCCAAGAACCTCAAAGCACTTAGGAATGATCTAATTTTGCTCTCTAGCCAAAGATGAGTAATCAGCATTTTTCTTCCTTTTTGCCAACAATACATCTTTATTTCCAACAATGTGTTACCTGGAGATGTTTAACCATAGTCAAAGCAGTACCCACTCTCTCCTGTTGTCTCCCCTGCAGACAGAACTGACTTATCCACCAGCTCTGCCTACTACACATTGCTACAGGTGCCTTCTGGCTTAGCCTGAGGCAAACTCAGTTTCAAAGAGCTTGAACACGCTCATCTGGTGTGATCCTGGCAGAAGCTAGCAGCTTCTCTCTCCAACACTGTAACTTGTGCAAAAAGTGTTCCTTAGAAAGATGCTGTGGTTCATCAAACCTTGTTAATTCATCTGACACTCATTTCACACGTGTATGTAACTTCTAAGCATTGGGTATGTTACATTAATATTTCCCTTAAATTTAATTGTGCGGCAGAGTATATTTGGGTAATTAACTTTACCCTTCTATTTTTCCCCATCTTTACTTCCCCCCACCCCACTTCCACCCCTGACCTATATATGTTGCCGTTTGCCCTTAAGAACTGGATCTCTGAAGGTGGGGCGTCTCCTTCCACACACACTCATGGCAGGGTCTGGCCTGGCACTCCCGGCACACTCGGGGGGCTTGGGGCACCCGTCGTATGGTCTGTGGCTCCACCTGGGATGCGAACCCAGGACCTTCCGCATGTAAAACAGACATGCTAACCACTACACTATGGAGCCACTCCCTACCCTTCTATTTTTAATTACAAAATTACTTAACAATTTCTTTTGAAACAGCAAATGAGGTTAAATAAAGTCAAAGTGGCTCATTGAGGCTGGTAAAGGGAGAGATCAATAATCCAATTGTGCATTTCAGAAATGAAAATACTGTATTGCTTGGGGAGTACACGACTGCTCTACCTAGTTAATTATGTTAAGGATGGGGGCATTAAAACTTGTTCCATTGCAAGTTTGTCATTTGATCTTCTGCCTTGCAGTGATTCACTTTGTCTTTTCACAAAAGCATTAGTTCATTTCTAGGAGAGAAGTGTTTTTGCCCCTCTCTTGATATTTCCTCTTTAGTCTGTCTGTTCCTTCCTCCTCGAACTCTCACATTCATCCAAATACCTATACCTCACTCTCCTGGGGGTGGGTAATGTGATAACCATTGTGATCCTTACTGTTCCTACTTTTTCAGCTCCCAACTCCACTTATACCACTAAAAAATCACCTCGGCTTCCAGATAGAGTGAGTGAACTTGGCTGTGAAACGTACCCCTCCCAGAAGTAAGCTGGCAATCTTTTAATATGCCATTCTGCAGACACCTTCAGACATTGCTCTTCTCTCAACTTCAGCACCCACTTCTTCTACTCCACTGCCCCAAACCTGGGGACTGGAGAGGGAGTGCAGCTTCACTTAAGGCTCTGCTTTGCATTTCCCCTGGGGAGAAAAGAGGTCCTCAAGATAACTTAATAATCTCACTTCCCTCCTTAAGGTTATTAACCCTTAAAGTGGTTAATAATAATGGCTAAACAATATAGATACTTTGGTATAGAGAGCGGCCACTTGTTCAGTGAGATGCCCACTATAGGCTGAGAGATTCTGGTGGTGACTTACCTCCCCTGGCGCCGCCGGCCGCCCTGGAGTGTAATTTGAACAGGGATGGTGAAGGGCTGCATGAGACCAGGGGACTGAGTATAATGGACTCTTTTCACCTAAGTCATAGCCTCTGAGGTGAGACAAGGGTGAAGCTTAAGCCTCAACGTAAGTGAGGTCCCTAAGGGAACCACCAGCACGACAGCCATCAGAAGCACCCATGCCTCAGAGCTACCACCTGGTGGTGTGCTGCACTGGCTTTCCAAGTGGGAAGTCAAGGCAGGCCAACCTGGTGGCTCTGCAGATTCCAAATAAGGCAGAGCAGCCAGTCAGTCCAAGATGCTCAAGAAGACCCTGAGTGGTTTTCTGCAGCCAGACCTTCTCCCCATGGTTGCCCAGTGCCTGCTGCCGCTTTTGTCATGTGTTCCACTTCAGCAGCCAGGAGCATTGCCATAGAGACCTAATTGCTTGTGGAAAGTTCTGAGGCCCTAGGGACTCTATATAATTGGTGAAGGACATACTCAGTTCAAGGTTTATAAAAAGAGGAAATGTTTAGCCCTGGCTGGCCACGTTTCCTTTTTCATAAATTATCTGCAAGCTTAGAGAATGTATTTTTCTGGTTAATTACATGTTCTGATTAAGAGAATGTTTCTATACCATATGTGATTTCCCAAATTTTCATGACCCAAAGGATTATAAAATAACTCACCATTAAAGATTAAAAACCATCAAGTATTTTGCCTTTCTTTGATTACCCCAAAGCATTTGGAGATCTTTTAATACACCCCAAATTATAAACACCAATAACCATTACATTGTAGCTTAGTGAAATATGGATGATAGAATGCTAGCTAGACTACTTTTGCTGTAGTAAAGGTAATATTATCTTAATATTTTCTAAAATGTTGGTGCAAGAATATAAGCAAAATTTCATCTATAAACATCCATGTATATATAGCCATATTAACTGTTACTTGCAGCTATTTTAATATTGTTTAATGAAAATATATAATTTACATACTTCTAATTTGTTTTATTTTTCTGTTAGGATTATGGACTAGGTTTTTCTTTAAAACTATTTATTCTTAATGAACAGATGTAATTTGGAATAAAAACTAATAGCGACCAGAATTTTTTCCTTCTGCCTCCTATTTGTAACTTAGCCTTGTAAACATATAACTTTTCTTTTCTCGTATTAGATGTGCCAATAAATTCTCCTGCGATTTGGTATATAACTCTCTTTAAAGAAATTAATGCTTTGCTGCTATTTTTATTTATTTGATTTAACCTCAGAAATATGGTAATTTTTGAGCCCGTAAGACCCCTGCTTGGTGCCCAGAATTTGCACCTGCCTTTACAGGGGCTTCCCAGTCATTCCCCTCTTCTGATTCTAGCTCCATTTAAGTGAAAATGCTGATGCACGATCCTTAAAAATTCACCTTAAGAGGATATGAGGAGAGAAATTATTTTAAGTTACTTTTAGTCTCAATTCAGAAATTCTGATAGGCCCAGACAGATTTATTTTGGGTCCTGGACAAGTCTGGGCCAGGATATATCTTAAATGTAGTTGTCACAACTGGCCATCTGAGATTGTCAGAGCTAGCCTGTGCTTTGTTTTTTCTTTCTTTTTAAATAGGGCCAAGATGGCAAATGAGAAGGAGTAACATAACCTGTTGCCCTTTGATTTTCTTCCTGATGCTCCCTCACCTGGTAACTGTCCTCTCTGTCTACCAATA
>NW_006435762.1:9869691-9883984 GCF_000325575.1 Pteropus alecto
CCTACCTCTCAAGAAGAATCGAGAGTGGTTGGTATGAACTGCAGTCCCCGTGTGTCCATTCAGGAACATAACAAGCTAAAACAGGAGTATGGTGGTAAGAGACACCAGGTACACGTACCTTAAATGTATATCGGGATCTTCGGTCCCCACTCTTGGTCCCCTAGACCCTCTTTGAACTCCTAGCTTATTCCTTCCTTTCAGAGTTCCTGGAGATCACTTCCTGCTCCACAAAACATCAGCCATGAGCAAACTGTCAGGCCACCATGTGGGCCCCGTCCCTCCCTGGGCCAGAGACTTTGGGTACTGGGTTCAAATCCCAGCTTTATAACTTTAAATAACTCTTTAAACATTCTCTGCCTTGGTTTTCCTCAGCAACAAGGGAGTAAATAAAACTCAGTGTGAGTTGTATGAGTACGGTGAAACTTAATGAGTGCCCATAAACTGTTTTGAGATTTGTAGGTGAAAGGAAATGTTATTGCAAAATGCTGGCATCATGGATTCCTGGCTCTGAAGTCCAGTCATTTATTCTGCAGATGTTTTACTCAAGGGAAAAAAGAACCATTGCTCCCTTTCATCATGCTGGAGAAACTACTTCTTCAACTTTTTTCACAGTCTTTCAATTACACACTCCTATTACAGCTAAGAATTCCTTTGTAGCTGAAATTTTCCATGTTCATGAGAACTATATCTTTTTTCAAATTTAGAGATGCACAAATCATTTACAACAACGTAAAAAAGTATAAAGCTGACTGTTCTGTGTGTGTGTCTGTGTAGGAGAATAAATAAACCTCTAACTGAATCATCATCCCAGTACCGGTAGTTTTTGCTGAATCAAGCAACAATTTAAACTGTCAAAAATAAAGTCATATCTGATCCCATATTCTCTTTGCAGGGGGAAAAAAATAGCAAGGGAGTGCCACACACTTATGGAGTCTTAGACGGGATCTTTCTTTTCCTTTATCTTAATGACTACCTCCAGTCATGTTTGCTAATTAAATCAACACTGACCCTCCAATCTAGATTCATGTCAGAGAAACCAGCATCACCTCACTGCAGATGTTCTTCCTGCTCTGATGAGTAATACTACTAGTGACTAACATTTGCTCAGCACTTACTATGAGCCAGGCCGGGTTCTAAGGCTTTACATGTTTTTTTCTGTATATAGCACATACATAAGGGCAGCCACCCCCAAACAACTGGGGTAGGCTTGAAAGATTAAAACATTTGACTCTCCCTGCCTAGATCTTCCATTTATATCTACAGCCTCTCCATGGTGTGAACTAAAATTCAGAATGATGGTTGCGAGGATCTGCAAGATTTCTAATCATTGTATTCAACAAACATTTAGTGAGCTTCTTACAGTGCAGACTTCAATTATAGTCACATATCCCACTGCACTGGTTCTCAAAGGGGATGGTGCCACCCCCTGGTGGGCATTTTTGAAATCTGTGTGGTGCTTGTTAGTTGTCACCATGAGTGGACAGCCAGATGCGGCAGATGTCCTGCGGTCTGCAGAAAATGTCCCACACAACAAAAAACTGCCCTCAGTGCCATGGAACTTTCCAGGCCCCACTAGACATTCATGTAGATGAAAAGACTGTTTTAATGACCTGAGCTAAAACCTAATCCCATTTTACATATAAACACAAAATATCTTGTGTTTGAGTGTCTTTTGCATTTTTTCAATATCCACTGAATTTTCCAAAAATGCATCTACCGTGTAAATTGAGATAAATGTTTATTTGTTTAGTTCATAACTTTGTCAAAAGTTCATGTTTTAGAAAATCATATCACCATCAGCAAAGCTGTTCATGGTATTCGAGTTGCCAACATAATAACACAGCCAAAGCTGCCTATGTTTTCATCCGTCATATCCCTGGTGATCGTCCATATAGCTGTCAGCATCTGTGTGCCCCATTGTACTACTGATGTAGCCATGCTCAAGTATTCACACGGAGAATTACATATTTAATGGTAACTTACTTAACTGTAAATTCTCCTGTATTATATAGTGTGGGCATTGTATTATTTTTTAAATGTATGAGGTTATTTCATCTATGAATCTCATTTCAGAATAGGAAAGTGTTTGCTATGGAGGGGGCACTAGGTCTGAAAGGATTGAACGCTACTGCTCTCCTTGTTAAGAAAGTGAAAAATTATGATTCAGAAAAAAAATTTTAAGCTTGACTCAACACATTCTTTTTCACCATCTTTCTTGGGCCAAATGCAACATGTCTACTCAAGTAGATTTATAGTCCTATCTCTCAATCTGCTCACTTGGAGGAATAAGTAAGTCAGTTAGTTTTAAGGCACCGTGCAAAGAGAAACCCACACGACTGCTGCACTGAAATCATCCAGCCTTTTCTGCGTTCCTAAGTTCACACACTAAACATAAGAAGAGGTGAGCTGGGTTTTCCTCGCCCCCACCAGCACCCTGTACCACCCCAATGTGTTGCCCTCCCTGGGCTGCAAGTACCTGCTACACAATTGGCTCAAAATAAAAGACTCAAATGAATAAATGGCCCTTAGAGGTATTTGTGCCAGAGGTAATACATTTAAAAAGAAAAAAACAGGGAGATGACACAATAGAGTGATTCCCTATATTCTTATCTGGATATAAGGTCTGGCACCAATTTATTTTAACCAAAAAATATGGCTTTCGTGCGTCAAATATTGTGGATATATGAAACATGTTATGCAATTCCCACTTTGCCTCTCTTTGCAGAGAAGTAAGGCTCCTTACCTGTTCTTCAGCTTCCCTCTTTCCTTTCAAAATGCCTCTGTTGCTATCTCACCTCTTTACCTGCCCTTCCTTTCCTTCCTTTCCCTCCCAGAGGAAGGGCTTCTCCTCCCTTCCAAGAAACACTTGCAGTCTGCATTTTTGCTCCGCTCTCCTTCTTTCCTCTGCAGGATCTTGATTTATCTTCACTTTTATAACATCACTCTTCTGCTCTCACAACAAAAAATGTCCAGATCTATCTATCTGCTCACTTTGTACCAAGCACTATGGTGTGTGTGTGTGTGTGTGTGTGTGTGTGTGTGTGTGTGTGTGTGTGTGTGTGTAAAACTTTCATTTATTGTTTCATTCGATATTCCCAATCTGGGGGACTGAGAAACGTTCCCACGTCCCACAGCTAATCAGCTAGTAAGCAGAGGAATCAGGGTCCGGACAGCCCGCCCTGCTGCTGCCCCACCAGAGAACAGCTTATATAGTCTTTGGTGCTGCTCTCCCTTTTACTGTCTTCTTAACCCTTCATGGTCTGACTTTTCTACACCATCACCGGAAAGTTGCTCTCTTTAAGGTTAATAACCTCCCGATGATCAAATTTATTCTACCACATCTTACTGGCAATAGAAATTTTTAATTACTTGTTTCACATTATTTTGTTTTTGGTCCACTAATTAACTCTGGTTCTCATTCCGGGCTACCTCTGGATTACCCATGGAAAGTTTTTTAATTTACATGTTATTTTGTAATAGGTAATATGTAACCGCGGTTCACCGCTTTACAATGCGGGGTCTTCTTCCTATCCCTGTCGCACAGCCAGGGACCTCTCTCCAGAGGCAACCAGTGTTAACCAATCTCTTATGTATCCAGGAGCTTTTAAAAAATACAGACTGTTCTCCAGGAAACAAATGTAAGAGGTATTTTCAAAAGTAAAGTAATTCTTATTCTCTAAGCTCTTTCTAACGTTTAGAAAGAAGACCTTTAAACTCTTTCTAAAGTTTCTGGCCATTTTCGGTCCACCAGGACAACCAACTGTTTTCTACCATTTGGAAAATTAAACCCGACTGTATCTATCCCCAGCTAAGGACACTTCGAAGGCTCCCCATGCCAAAACGGCCTTAGAATTGAATGGGTGTTTTAGAGGTGGGACGGAAACGGTCCCATGGTCAGTTCCACTTGGGAAATGCCCTATTACCACTCAAACACTAGGAAATGCAAAAAGCACATTAGCATATTGCCCCAATTTGCTTTGTTTAAGCATAATAATGATTGTGAAGTCCTTAGCCCACTGCCTGGCTCTTGGCACAGGCTAAAAGAATGTTAATTTTTGTTCTTATTAACCACTCTACCTTATAGCCTATAATAATCTCCGGGACTTTTCTCACTTGTAAATACTTAACAAATTATTTGTAGCCATTTGTTTAATTCCTACTTTGCCCATTGGCCTGCAAGCCTCACGAGCATGTGACCTTTTATATAGTTCTTCATATAGCTTCCCCCCACCACGGCCCCCCATCACCACCACCTATCACAGAATGATGCACAGTAAAACAGGTACCAAGTGAATATTACTGATATTGTCTTTTAAATCGGTGTGTCCCCAAATCTGGTTAACCATGAAATGCTTTTACCATGCAAGAGTACTTATCACACAGAACAAGGATTCCTTACAATACATTTTGGAAAACGCTGGTCTATAGGTTAAAACTGAAGTACCTTACATGACCCAGAGACTGCTCTGGTTGGTCTCATGCCACTCCCTGTCCACGCTTTCCTGTTTTGTTCTTGTTGTCTCCTCCCTGCCCCCATCTTTTGTCTGACCATGTTGCATTCATCCCCCAAGATATCACACTACCACGGCCCTCATCAAATCAGACTGAAATCATCCTGAAATCATCTGCCGTCTTGTCTTGCATTGGCCTTAGGTCTATGAGCTCCTCAAAGACAAAGACTTGATCTTACTCATCCTGTCCTCAATTCCTGGCACAATGCCTGCAATGTCATACACAACATATAAATGGTTAGTCACTAAACAACTAATGCTCTTTCAAATTAAAATTTCATCTCAGGGATAGCATTACATAGTTCCAAATGAATTATGTTTTTGATCCCACTCTGTAATAACATAGTGGGTCAAGGGATACACAGAATAAAACCATCAATGAATTGAAAATGAATAGAATGAGCCTGAGCTAACTCTCATGTTGTACATCAGTAAATCTACATGTGGGCAGGATGAGGTAGTTGGCAGGATGAGGTGGGCGCCTTCCAAGCACAGACTTTTATGATTAATGAGACTGGCCTCACAAGAGCTAGTGACTATAATTCAGGTTAGATGAAAATAGAGTTGTTCAAGAGCTGAGAATGTCAGAACCATGACTCTGGAGTTATCCCGAGTGGGTCAGGACACGTAATTCTTTGGACTTCTATCTTAGGCATGTGAATAGGAGCATGTGAATGGAAAGTTGACTCAGATAAACTTAACTTGACCCAATAACAATGACGTGAGCTCTTTTGCAGATGACCGGCCAAGGTTTCAAAGTTGTGTTTCTTCAATGACATGGTTTTTGGATAACTGGCTTTTAAATCAGTTAATTTTATTATTGCATTATTAACACTGACTTAACTCTTGTATACCAGATTCATGCATCCAACTGACTAATGCACTCACAACTCATATATTCCCACACAGATAACTGTGGGATTGAATTGTGATTCTACTTTAGACACAGGGATCCAAAGACAAACTTCACAGAATTCAAAAAACAGTCTAACTGGGGGAAAGGATAGGTAAGCAAGTATATAATGCTCTGTGACAGGTGGATAATAAAAGATTAGAAAGAAGTGCTACCAGAACAAGGAAGAAGGAATGTCTACTACTGCTTTGGGGTCAGAGCAAGGGAAAGTTTTGAGAGGACAATGCTGAGCTGAATCTAGGAGTTTGCTTGACTCACCAAGTGAACAGTTCCAGCAGAGGGAGTTGGACAGCTCCAAGTGGACAGCCCTCCAATTCAGCCTGCACAAAATCCACTGCATATTCTCTCCCTGGCATACATTAGACATGATGTGGTCTCAGCAATCAAGAATCATTCAGTAACATTCCATTAATAGTTTATTGAGCATCTACTATGTAGCAGGCACTGTTCTAGGTCTTCCAATATAACAGTGAGCACAAGAGGGGAGGTCCCTTCCTTCTAGGAGCTTTCATTCTAGTGAGGAAACATCAATAAGAAACAAGGACCCAAATAAAAGAATTCTAAATATGTCAGCATGATGAGGAAAGAGAAACGGGGTGATGATATAGAAAGAAATGAGAAGAGAAGAGGCAACATTGAACAGATACATGGCATTTAAGCTGGGACCTGAATGGCAAGGAACAGCGAACCAGGCCAGGGAGCACAGCATTACAGGCAGGGATACAGCCATGCAAAGGCTCTGAGGTGGGAAAAGTTTGGTCAGCAAGGGGAACAATCAGAGATCTGATGACTATGAAAGGGAAACTCAAGTGGGAGAAGCGGAAACTAAGAGTCTTGGAAAAGGCAAGCCAAGTGGCCACCAGCCATGCAGATGGTCAAGCAAAGCGATGATCTGGAGCATCCAAGCTGTGGCTGATCTTCAGGAGTCAGGATGACAGCTCATCACTGAGAGATATTTGTCCATGTGATGTGTGGCCCTAATCAACATGCCAGAAAGTCACACAGAAGGGGACTGCAGGAGTCAAATTGGACTGGCCCTTAAGGTAGCATCAGACTGCTAGGACTAAGGAGGGGAAGCTATACTGAAACTCAGCCAACCCAAGCAGCGGGATTCAGTCCCAGGGTCACCAAGCCCTGGTTCCAAATTGGCAACAAAAGAACCCGAGTCCCAGAGGAACTCTGAGAGAAGACATAAATGCTAGACCACTAGACCACCATAAAGCTAGGTCCAACTAGACTGCTGGCTCCCAGGGCCAGAAGAAGGAACCTCATCAGATAGGAAAGAGCATAGGAAAAAGGGGGTGATTTTGACTTGAGGCTCATCAGCAGTGGCTCAAGAACTGAAATGGGAAGGGAGGATATACCTAAAAGGCTGGGAATTATCTCAGTCTGTGAGTTCTATCTTAATTAATGGCAGCAGGATCCACCCTATCAGTCACCCAAGCTGGAAAGCTGAGTCATCTCCTCTCCTTTACCACCACCTCCACCTCCACCCACTGTCAGTGAGTCACTAGTCTGTTGCTAACTCCTCTGAACTATCTCCTGAATCTGTACCCTGCTCTTGTTCACATTAGAACTGTTTTGTTGAGCCTTGTTTCTCTCTCACAGGGCAGAGTGAAAAATACAAGGGCCATAGAGTCAAACAGCCTAGCTTTGAGCACTAGCTCCTTGGTAGCTAGTTCTGTAATGTGAGGTTAGTTATTTAACCTCTCTGTACCTTAGTTTCCTCACCCATAGAATGAGAATAGTTATAAACTTCATGGGATTATCATAAGGATCAGTGGAAGAACTTTGTAAAATCAAAACCACTCTATAAATATAGGTTTTTGTAACCAGGGTAAACTTATGATTCCAGAGGTCTCAGTATACTGTCATAAAAAAAGAAAATAAATCCAACCTAAAGGTTTAAACAAGAAACGCCAGCCTTTGTGGAAGTCTCTTAATATTTTTTTGTTTTAGCTTTGACAACTTCTATTCTTCCTGCTGCCAGTGCACTACCTCCTTCCTTCTCAGTATTTGTCTTATGTCTCTGTCTCCAGAGGGGACACAGGTGATTCAGGCCTGGCCAAGAGAGCATCATACTCTCTTGGTCAGGTGTGTGATTCTAGGGTGGACATGTGACTGAATTAGAGCAAATTCGACATAAAGGAACTTTTTCTCAGGTTAGTACCTGCCATTTCCATCACAGGGATAAGAACGTGGCCCAGACTGTCCAATTCACATTCACTATCCATCCTCCTCCTCCACGGAGACTAGTTCAAAGATGAAGGCATGAGACCAGCAGAGCAAATGAGAGTTTTCTCTGAAGGCAGTGTCACAACGATGGAAGAGAAACATTCTATTTTCACTGAAGGTTGCTAACCCAGAGAATATGGGCCTAGGGCTATTGTTACCCATTTTGCCTACCACATGAAGGAAACCTGCCTTAAGGAGAGGCAGAAAGGTAGAGAGAGGTAAGTTGCCTGGATGATATTTAAACTCCTAGATCCAGCTGTACCTGAAGCTAATATACTCCTGGCTATACCTCTCTGTCATATAAGTCGATAAATTCACTCTTTGCTGAAGATGGACTGAAGTTTCTGACATTTGTCTCTGAAAAAGAGTCAATTTCTAAGTCATTTAGATAAAAGAAAGGAGTTTCACCAAAATATTAAAGTATTCCTATTTTCTGCTTTCCTTTACAGGAAACTTGACCCAGTGACAAACTATAAAGAAGATGAAGAGAGGAGAACCCATCTTTAAATGCCTAATGATTTATGGAGCAGAAAATCAAAATTTGCTCTTTGTGCCAATTATTAATAATAAATTGAAGCCAATAACTCTCTACCAATATTGGCAAAGTTAAATGATCAGGCACACATTATTTTGGCAGCAAGGAAACAAGCCCCCCTTTAAGGACATGTTACACCATGATTATTTACAGAGGACACAATTAGGTGTCTGGCTTTGCAGCCATGTGGACAAAAACCATCAGTAACTTCATGGGTTACCCCATATGGTTCATCCGAGCTGAAATATTTAGGCCATATTTCCCTGCCAAGTTAAAAAAAGGAGTGGGGGGAGCGGAGTGGGAAGCTGCAAAAGAAACCTTCAAGTCATAATCCTAGACTGGATTCCAAACACTAGATCCTAGTTTACCCTTTTGCAGATAGTGTTTTAGAGCATGGCCTATCTATTCTTACTAACCCTTCATTAATAAGCACAATTTATTTCCATTTGCTCCTCAAGAAGAGAATTACAGAAGCTCGATTTCATGAACCTGGTATGTGCCCTGCTGTGCTTCCATTTTGGGTGAGGTAACTGAGATAGATGGGGTGAGGAGTCAAATGTAAGACAACGGCACAAATTGCCTGGGAAATTAGAGGGAACCCCACATTCTCAAATCCTAACACTTGGTGCTGGGTCTCTTTTCATTTTCTCCATGAAATATTTTCTGTCCTCTGGGAAGCTGAGCCTCTGCTGAGTACAGGAAATATTTTTTAAATATATTTATTGATTTTCCTCTTTTGCATCTCCACACGTGTGATCTTCTCTCAAGTCAGGCAGAGACACACAGCTCCCTGGGGGCAGTTAGGCAGAGAGAAGAGAGGATGGGATTTTTACAACAAGAATGTCCAGCGAAAAAGACTCATTATCCAGTCTCTGACATCTAAACATGTGATTTGGGGGTTTTTGCAGCATGGTAGATTTTGAAAGCCAGGCTTTGACAGGAGAAAAGGATTTTCCTTATGACTTTATGTTCCTTTTGAACTGAACAATCAAGAAGATCAGTTGAACTCAGGTCTAGGCAGTTCGACTTTCTCAAAACCATAAAAACAGGATGGCTTCTTTTCCCCTAGAACCTAAGGCTTGCCATGTGAGGTGAAAGGATCTGCAGGAAGTGAACAACCCGAAGGCCAGCCCAAGCTTGACACATAGTGAGTGCTCAATAATTGTTTATCTACCTGAACTGAAAAAACTCAGAGGCGAGGGCACAATTAGGGGGCTTTCCCACCCAGGTACCATTAGCATTCTAGGCTAAATTTCTCATTGATGTATGAATTTGAGAAATCAGAATAATTTAAGACAGATAACCCACCCACTATCCCATTCCCCAGCTCCATACTTCAAATAAGGAAAATGGTTGGAATTTATTCCCACTTGGTTTGCATACTGTGTATCTGTTTCTGGTTGATTTTGCTGCAGCTGTCTGTGATCTCAATTCAACATGATTACATTCTGGAGATATAAACAGTTGCTTTTCCAGAGCCACATCTGTGACATTGAAAATGAGGCCAGAAAGTCACTGAGTTGTTTCTCAGCATCAGAAGTGGGTAGAATGCGTAACAAACCAGCCCTCTAGGCCCAGTCACCCCAGCAAGAGAGACCGCAGTGGCATCAAGCAACCTGAATACTCCAGATCTCTTAATGTGTAAGGCTCACCTCTCTAGAAGTTTTGCTGGATGCACAAGAAACATCAATAGCATAAATCTTTTAAAACCGAAGCACTCCCTTGGATGAGAGTGGGCAGGGGGAACCTCATAATAATAGGATAATTCACTAGATGAAAAGATCCAAAGATTAGGAACCTGGATTAAATAAACTAGAATAAATGTTAAGGACATTTATTCAAAAAATATTTGTTGAGCACCTTCCATGAACCAAATGCCAGGATAAAAGGTGCACAAGGCCAACCACTAACCACCTACTCCACCCCATCCCTAGGGAGAGCTGCTGCAGAGGGGCTGCTCAGGCTGTGCACTGCACACCTCCAGGAGGCACCATTCACACTGGTGACCTTGTGAATGGTACCCCTGGGAGTGTGCAATACTGCCAGAGGCATTCATCTATCCTGCTGGCGACAGAGCTATAAAAAAATAATAATGCGCGACAGGTTCAGGAGTAAAGGTATATGTGAGGGGTTGTGGGAACTTAGTCGAGTAATAAAATGTCTCTATCCATCCTGCTTGCCATCCACAGCTTCCCTCATGTTAAGGAAGCAGCAGGCCCAAAGTCAGATGCCTCTGGCATTTCTGCATGCCACATTCCTGTGCATCCGGAAGCACTTTTAGAAAGCAATTACGAGCAGATCAAAGGAAGATTTCTTAGCTTCCAGATCCGCTCCCAAAGCACAGACCATGGGCAGTAGTGAGCTGTGGCTCTGACCTTAGACGCTCCAGTGACCATGGAGCAGGTGACTTAAGTATCCACAAGGGCTGCTTATTCCTACCACAAAGTGTTTTCTTCTCATCTGCCAACATGGTCTACAGTGATACGCAGGAAAAAAGGGGGACATGTCTTCTTTCTCAGACAGTCTGAATTATGGCTTTCAACATTCTTACATCCTGAGAGCATGAAACTTCAAAAGCCTAGAATATAACTACAGTCGACCCTTGAACAATATGAGGATTAGGGGCGCTGACCTTGGCACAGTCCAAAATCTGCATATAACTTTTGACTCCACAAGAACTCAGTTGTTTCTCAATATCCATGCGGGATTCGTTCCAGGACCCCTGTGTGTACCCAAATCCACGGGTGTTCAAGTCTCTTGTGTACAGTGGCAGAGAGCAATGCATAGTTGGCCTTCCGCATCCACAGACTCCCAACTGCGCATGGAAAATACTGTCTTCGATCTGCAGTTGGTTGAATCCGTGGATGTGAAACTCGCAGATAAAAAAGGGCTGACTGTATATTTATTGAAAAAAATCTGCACATAAGAGGACCTGCGTAGTTTAACTCATGTTATTCAAGGGTCAACGATGATCATTACAAAGACTGTCAGGGCAAAAGCAGAAGAGTAAAGGGAGAAAAAGACATGAGTGTGCATAGTGAGAAAGTGGGTACCTGGGTTGTGTCAAGGACAAAATGTAAATAAATAGCTAATTCATTTTAACAAAGCCACATGTTTCCCATGACCACTTAAACCTCTTCTCAACTTGACTCTTCATAAGAACTGATGCTTGTGCTAAAAACTTCATGTCCTGGTTTCCTCTTTTGGTCCTTGTGGCTGTTAAAAATTTCGATCAGAGTGAAGAGACCCGAGCTTCCACCACATCATGGGGACTGGGGCACTGTTAACCTGATGAGCTGCTGGGGTAGATTTAATGGCATTTTGGGGGTCATTCCTCAAACTAACCACATTCCTAGCCCAGCCCTCTCTCTCCTTGGATGAGTTCGCCATGGTGATTCCTGCTTCCTCACCGTGATTCACTCTCTAAACCTCACAGCCACTGAGTGCCCCAAAGCCAATTCCCACATAGCCCTGTTCACAAAAAAAAGCTAGACGTATGAATAAAGATTTTTTTTAAATATGACTTAATGACTCAAAGTTAATCATTTTCATATTATTTATTTTGGGGGACAATTTAATATTTACATGCCAATAATTTTTAAGCATATCTCCATCCTTCAAAAGGAAGAATATGTTAAATTTCTCTTTTTAACATTATTATTTTTTAATTTTTATTCTGTTAGTTTTAGGTATACAGCACATTGCTACTAATTTGTACTTCTTAATCCCTTCACCTTTTCACACAGGCCCCCAACCTCACTCCCCTCTGGCAGTCACCAGATTGTCTTCTGTATCTCTGAGTCTGTTTTCATTTAGTTTGTTCCTTTTGCTCCTTAGATTCCCCATGTAAGTGAAATCATATGGTATTTGTCTTTGTCTGACTTATTTCCCTCAGCATAATACCCTGTAGGTCCATCCATGTCATTGCAAATGTTAAGATTTCTTTTGTTTACAGCTGAGTAATATTCCATTGTATATATGACCCATAACTTCTTTATCCAATCATCTATTGATGGACATTTGGATTGCTTCCATACCTTGGCTCTTGTGAATAGCACTGCCGTAAACATAGCGGTATACAGATCTTTACAAATCAGTGTTTTGGTTTTCTTTTGGATAAATACTCAGAAGTGTAATTCCTGAGTCAAAAGTTAGTTCAATTTCAAATTTTTTGAGGAACCTCCAAATTGTTTTCCATAGTGGCTGCACCAATTTGCAATCCCACCAACAGTGTACGAGAGTTCCCTTTCTTTCACATCCTCACCAACGCTCGTTTTTTGATTTACTGATGATAACCATTCTGACAGGTATGAGGTGGTATCTCACTGCAATTTTAACGTGCATTTCTCTCATGATTAGTGACATTGAACATCTTTTCATATGTCTATTGGCCATTTGTATGCCCTCTTTGGAGAAATGTCTATTCATGTCCTCTGCCCATTTTTTAATTGGATTGTTTGTTTTTTGGTGTAGAGTTGTAGGAGTTCTTTGTAAATTTTGGATATTAACTTCTTATCAGATGTCTCATAGGTGAATATCTTCTCCCATTCAGTAGGTTTTCTTTTCATTTTGTTGATGGTTTCCTTTCCTGTGTAAAACCTTTTTAGTTTGAAGTAGTCCCATTTGTTTATTTTCTCTTTTGTTTCCCCTGCCTGAGGAGATATATCAGGAAAAAAAAATTACTAATAGTGATATCAGAAATCTTTTTAACATTATTTCATGGATGGAAAAAATGAGATGCTAACAAGTTGGGCAATTTACCCGAGATTATATAAGGAATCAGAGGCAGACGTCAGTTGGGACACTTTTTAATCCTGCTCTGAATCTATGTCTCTAAGTCATAGCACTTCTCTTAAATTACTTGCATTTTTCAAACAAGGGATGAGGCTTGAAACTAAAGTAGAAAAGATTAATGTGTAATAGTCTAATAATTGAGATATTATCATCCAAACAAAAATCAAGGTACAACTAATATTTTCAATCCAAGTTACCACATATATTAGTAACAAGATAATGCACAAATAGCACCAAGGGCAACAGACTCAGTGCTGTCTACAGAGACTAACTTTTCACATTGATTTGTTAGGAGTCCTTAGCAACATGACACCGGTGCTTCAGGAGCAGTGCTGTGGAAGTTTAGGTAGTCCTGAAATTGATTTATGTCTTACCACATGTCTTTAGATCTCATTTGTAAAGAGGAAGGTAGAACTGTGTTACTCTTTACTGACTGTAGCCATGGAATCTTAAGCCTTGAAATATGTAAGCAGTGACCCAGAGAGAAGCGTCATTTCCCAAGAAGCAGATATGCTGATAGAGAGCTGGAGTTTTACTGCTGAATCAGGGAACGTGCTCAGTGAACCCTGGAGAAAACAAGGGAGTGAATAATAGAGGGAAATGAGGTGCCTCATAAAAATGCCCTGGAAAAAAATAAAACTAGAAAAGAAATAAAACTTTCTTCTCTTCTGTTTTTGCTTTTAAGATCACGTTGTTTCTCCGTTAATATATGACTAATAAAGACCTGCCTATTAGAAACATCCACAGTGTCCGCATTCAGCTTTCCTCCTGCCACAGGTTAAGCCTTTAAATAGCCAAAGATAGCAATCTTGTCTCCTCTCCAAAGACTTCTTCTCCAGGTTAATCATCCTCAGTTCCTCCAATAATTCTTTATAGGACTGATTCATGCTTTCAACCAACATGACTGAGTTCTATCCTGTAGTAGGTGATGTATCCTGAGAACGCAAAGATTAAGATGATTCTGCCCCACCCACAGACTCCCTTCCTCAGAGGTTATTTCCAATAGGCAAAAAATGCTGTGAAGAATGTGTTGATTTGCAATGAATTAAATTATAATTCCAAGTAAACTGTGTTGAAACAACGTTTATATTTTGCATAATTTTTGAGACAGCCTATAATATTAGGCATTTCTTCATCAGAGATTCTTAAGAAATAGAAATGGGGAAAAGAAGTTTTTGCCCTCCAGAACTAAAACCTTACCTTTAAGTTCATTGTTTGTGTTTTATGATTATAAAACTATTCTCATATTCATTAGCTATTTATATGCACTATCTTCTAAAGGGCAGAAATTTTGTGTCTCTTTCC
>NW_006435762.1:9884022-9906773 GCF_000325575.1 Pteropus alecto
GAGTGTGTGTACTTGCATGTGTTCACAAAATAATAAGCATTGTCTTTGTTTCCTTCTGTTACTAGGCTATAAGCTTTCAATACCCATCAGTGCCAAAAAAAATCACTTGTTCATTCATTTACTCAATGAATATTCGAGTTCCTGCCAGGTACCAGGCACTGCTCTAGGCTCTGGAAAAATAATTGTGAATACGAGAGAACCAAACCCCTGCCCATGTAAAGCTTACCAAAAGCTGTAATTCCATATTTGTTTCAGGAATAATGCTTTGCAAAATTCTAACCAGCTCAAGTATTATTCAGAAAAACAATACAAAACAAATAGATGAATCCTCTAGATTAAAAAAAAAAATGTTCGAATGTAGAAATTATCAGTCGTTATATTGCAGAATCAGCCCATCAGCTCTTTTAAAACAATATTTAAAGACATGCAGAAGTGCTCCAGCAGCTTATTAAAAACTGCAGTTAACTTTCTCCTACTTTCCTCTCTATCCTCCATTTTATCTTTACCTTATTTAGGGGAAGGGAAGATGCATTTCCCCAGGGGACGGTTTCAGAAAATCCCCTTCTCATTTGGCTCATTTCCAAGTAAACATTAGTTTCTAGATGAACTAATAGGACTAATGGGATTTAACTATCTTCAAAGCACTGATTAAAGGGGACTCACCAGTGTAGGAAAGTTAACAGGCCATGTTCTGTCCTCCGCTTCTAGTAATAATTAACTGGAGGCCTTCCCAAGCAATGGACCTTTGATGTCCTCCATTAAACGATCTCCTGATAACAGGTGTGTGTGTGTGTGGGGGGGGTGTCCTTCTTGAGCCCTCCCTTGATGGCACTTACTCAAATCTTACTAGAAGTCACATGCCCAGGCTCAAGGGCAGCAAATTCATGAACCGCTGGAAGTAACATCTAAAAAGTAGAACTGACTAAATACACTCCTCCCCCCAAAATACACACACACTAACCTGAAATGCATTTGGCAGATTTCAGAAAGGTTGGATATGAACTGCAGAACTCTACTTTCTATCAACATCTACCTTTATTACTCATAAAAGGAAAGACAGGCCAAATCTGTTGAGAAAAAGGCATACAATCCAATTTAAAAAACGAATAAGACTTAAACAGTTGCTTCACAAAACAGTAAGTCCAAACTGCTAATGAAAAGGTACTAAATCTCATTAGTCATCATGGAAATGCAAATTTTGACCACAATGATATATACTATACTGGCTCACCAGAATTGCTCAAAAAAAAAAAATACCAAGTGTTGATAGACATGCAGAGCAACTAGAATTCTCATACATTACCAGTAAGGCTGTAACTCAGTACAACCACTTTGAAAAAAAATTGGTAGTATCTAGTAAATTTGAAGGTATACATATCCAGTGATGCAGCAATTATGTTCCTGGGCATATATCTTAGAGAAATATGTGTACATATAAACCAAAATACATATATAAAAATGTACATAAGAAGCAATCCATTTCTAGCAGAATAGCTAAAAAAATACAGTATATTTATATTTATACAGGAATATCCCTCAGTAACAAAATTAATGAATTTCAACTACATGCAACAATTAGGTAACTTACAACATAATTTGAGCTAAAAGAAAAAAGCAAAATACAAAAAAATATAGTGCACAGTATGATTTATATAAAGTTCTAAAACAAGCACAAACACCACAATATCGTTTATGGATATTGCACACATTGCACATATGTGATATAACTATAAAGAAAAGCAAGAAAAAGACTAACTTTAAAGAAAGATAATAATTACCTCTAGGGAGAGGATAGGGGTTGGGATCAGAAATTGATACATGGATTGGGGTGAAGTGCTCACAATGTTTAATTTCTTAACTTGAGTACCAGTTACATCGGTGTTTGCTCTATAAATATTTGTTAAGCTGTGCAAATAAGTTGATGCATATTTCTGAACAAATGTGCAATATTTTACAATAAAAAAATTTTTAAGGGGGGCTGTGGCAAGCTAAATGACACCATTGATCATCTACCTCAACCTTTCACCAGGATCATTTATTTATTTTGATATTTCTTATTTGGAATACAATTTCTCATGTGGGAAGTGCTTTCTTTGAGAAGAAATAAGAACTTTAGAGGAGATTTTTATCTAATAGATTTTCTGTACATGAAAGAAAAGCAGAAGAAAAGAGGACTTAGCAGAATTTTTTAAAAAGGAATTAATTCTATTACTGTGATGCCTAAACATTCTACTGCTAATTTCACTGCAAAGTCTGTGACATATAAATCCTGTGTCCCCTGAGTCTCCATCACTAGGCGGGAAAAGAAAATAGTTACTGCCTTACTTCCCAATGTGGGGAGGGAACACTTGCAAAGTGAAGCATCCAGAGTATATAAAGTTTCATTTAAATCTCAAATAAAACAAACAAAATGATTTCAGGAAAAAAGGAAACCATGTAGGAAAAAAAAAAGATGCAAAACAAAATCTTACTGTTGAAAAATTTATTACTTGTTTATATTAAGGATGCCAATAAATCATCACTCATTCATCTATCTATTCACTCATTCATTCATTCATTCATTCAACAAAACATTTATGGCGCTTCTACTATACTGTTAGGCATCGTGGGAACTGAATAAGACATGGTAACGTGGTTGCTGTCCTAAAAGGACTTATAATTAAGTAAAGAAGAGAATATCTGTATGTACTTCTTTAGTTTGCTCTCAGTCGTTAAAACTTAACCAAGTGCCAAACAGTAAATCATTAAATATTATCTCATTTAATTCTCATAAACAGTTCTTTCAGGATGATTGCAGATGTAGAAACTGACTCAGAGAGATTAAGTAATTTGCCCGAGGGAAAACACCCTGGCTAGCATCTGGATTTGTCTATCCAACCCCAAAGCCCACATTCTTTACACATGCTATACGTACTGCTTCTCTGTTGTACAGAACATAAGAGAAGATGAGCTAAATGCCACAACATACAAACCAGATACTGAAGGATGTTTCTTTCCTTAGGGCTGGAATTTGTTACTACAGCATGTAATACTTAAGTAATTTTTAATTTAAAAAATTGTAATGCTTTGGGATGTTGGGCAAACTTCAGTTTAGACTACTTTAACCTGAGACTTACATAATTTTCCAAAATCTTAATTTAGGAACATGTACAAAAATAAATGCAACCAAAACAATTCTGGAATTCTCAAGTTTTCGTCATACGTCAAATATTCTTTCTGATGCCTGAGTAGGGTTTTGTATTCTTGCTTTCTCTCTTAGAATTCTAATTTCAAAACTAACACATGTGATTAAGGACAATTAGTTCCCCTTTGAACTTTATTACCATCACCTGGAAATTACTCTTCAAGCTCAGTGAAGGAAGAGGAGGACACTCTATGCAAAGGAATCTGAGGGGCAGTTCTCCTGCTTCTCTGTCTTGTCTGGGAATGGCCCACAGCCTCTTCTAACCAGGCGCACAGGCCACTGTATGAGGCCAGCAACAGATGGTGTGGGAGAACTCCCAGCTCAAGTATGGTCTCTGTGTGCCTTCCATCCTACTCACTTGAAAAATGAGGAGTTCTTACAAGCTGACATCTGGAATCCTGATTCACTCACCCACCCCCAGCTTTCCCTCACCTCAGGTATATTCTGGTTGGGGCAACCTGACCTTGATGGTCAGATTTTAGATTCCCATTATTCAACACATGAACATTCTTAAAACAGCTTAAGCAAAATGAAAAATAAAGCTGTACCTTCAACTCTCCTCCCTCAAAAAAAAAAAAGTAATATTGACCATATTTCTTACATATTTTGCAATAATTAAGAAGAGAAGGTGGAAGCAATTAAGTGGAGGCAACCTGGGGAATAAGAATGTGGGAGAGAGACAAGGTTCTCTACGACATTCTATCGTAACTGAGCATTTAAAAGACTATGGTCATTGAGATAGGCAGAGATGCAGGAGGAGGCATTTCATTTGGACTTTTGAAGATGAGGTGTGGCAGGCAGAAAGGGTGAATGGGGCATTACAAGAAGAAAGGAAAGTACAAAGCCTGTTAAAGAAACCTTAAAAAGTCCAGTTTGGCTGTCACTTAGTGTTATACAGGGAGGAGAATAAAAAGAAATAAAACTGAAGTTTGAACAGAGGAGAAGCCCTAATGGTAGATAGTTACGAAAGCCATGCTAAGGCACTTGAACATTCAGAAGGCCATTTTTTTTTTCTTAAGTGTATGATCCAATGGCTTTTAGTATATTCATAAAGTTGGGCATCCATCACTACAAATCAACTTTAGAATATTTTCATTAACCTAAAAAGAATACTCACATCCCTAACCATCAGTCACTCAATAATCTTTCCCCTTCCAGACCTTGACAACCATTAATCTACTTTCTATCTTCATAGATTTGCCTATTTTCGTATAAATGGAATCACACATATATGGTCATTTGGAACTGGCTTCTTTCACTTAGCATAATAATTTCAAAGTTCACTCATGTTGTAGCATGTATCAGTATATCATTTCTTTTTATTGATGAATAATATTCTGTTGTGTGGCTACATCACATTCTATTCATCTATTCAACAGTTGACGGACATTTGGATTGTTTCCACATTTTGGCTATTATGAATAATGCTGCTCTGAACATTTGGGTACAAGTTTTGTGTGAACACAGATCTTCAATTCTCCTGGGTAAGTATACCTAGGAGTGAAATTGCTGGATCATATGGCTCCATGTTTAACTTTTGAGGAACTTCTAGACCATTCCAAAGCTACTGCACTATTTTGTATTTCCACCAGCAATGTATGAGGCTCTAATTTCTCCACATCCTCACCAACATTTGTTATTATCTGTTTTTTATCTGCGAAGTGATATTTCATTGTGGTTTTGATTGGCATTTCCCCGAGGATTTAGGTTCTTGAGTATCTTTTCATATGCTTATTGGCCATAGTCTATCTTCTTTGGAGAAATGACTCTTCTTTGCCTATTTTAAATGGAGTTATTTCTCTTTATATGATTAGGTTGTAACAACTCTTTATATATTCTAGATACAAGTCTCTTATAAGATATATTTTGCTTCTAATCTGTGGGAAAATTTTCTTCCCATCTATGGGAAATGAGGTATCCTTTGAGGCACAAACGTTTTTAATTTTAATGATGCCCAACTTATCTTTTTTTTCTTTTATTCCTTGTGCTCTTGGTGTCATATCTAAGAAATCATTGTCTAATCCAAGGTGACAAAGTTTATACCTGTTTTCTCCTAAGAATTTTATAGGTTTAGCTCTTACATTTAAATCTTTGATTCATTTTGAGTTAATTTTTGTACATGTGTGATGAGGCAAAGGTCATTTTTAGAAAGATTAACTTGTGAGGACTATGTAGGATGGATGATAAGAGACTAAAGGTGGGGAGGCTACAGTAGAAGTCCAAACACATGGCAATAAAAGCAGCAATTGAGGAGACTGAATTCCTGGAGGTAGGGGCATAGGCATCAACTTTTTTTTTTTTAAGCGCACAGATTATTTTAATGTGCAGTCAGCTCTTAGAGGAAGAGGAGGGAAAAGACATTGCAAAATACCAAATGATAGGCAAATGCAAGAGGGTCTAAGTAGGGTAAAGCCTGTGGTTGCTCTGGTCTGGACTGACTGCTCCCAGGAAGAAGAGGTACAGCGGGACCTCTTGGAGAAGGGCTGAAAATGTGAGAACAAGCTGCTAATTTTTTTTAAAAAAGTACTTCAGAATTTAATAAGTTTGAGTCCTTGCTTTCAGTTACCCATAAAGCACAATTATTTCTTTTGTAAAACGTAAAAGTGCTGATATTTCGGACACTATCCTTATTTTGTAAACTTACAGATGACTATCTCCACACATTCCCATCAGTTCCACCTTTCACTATACTCAGTGATTCTCAACGTGGGGGACTTGGTCATGGAAATTCACCTGATGAGACAACTAGTTTAATTTGAAAGTTCAATTGCAAAGGAAAAAAAAAAAACTGTCTTTCGGGAGATGCTTTCTCCATTCAGAAGCAGGAGACTAATTATAAGAAAACACTTCAGCAGATTGAAGTGAGGCATTAACATATTGAGGTAATTAGCATTTCCACCCTGAGGAAGCACAAAGAAGTTTCAGCTGACCTTTGTGAACTAGGTTAACTAAACCGTGCGTAGACTTTAAATTTAGGCAATCTAATTTAAAGGTTGCTGAGACTGAGTGATCCTCAGTCCTGGCCTCTTGTCAGTTGTAGTTATTTTCTTTTAATGCTCACTCCCAGGCCCTTATCCCAGAGTTTCTTGATAAAATATATTTGGGGCGGGTCCCAAGTATCTGTACTTTTAGAAATCTCTACATGTGATTCCTATGCCAACCAGAATTTAGAATTAGAGAATTGAGCTGGAATGAAGAAATCTAGTTCTAATCCAGTCTGCCATAACTAGCTACTTTAATCTTGAGCGATTCCCGAAAATCTATGGGAGCCTAGGTTCCTCATTAAGAAAAGAGATGTTAATGACAATAACTACCTCCCAGTGTCTCATGTGAAAGACAAAACTGACATTTCAGATTTTATGAAAGTGCTCCATAATATATCTTATTAACACTTAGCTATTGTTATTATCAGGTCCAATGTACTCAACGGTTTACCAGCATTAGACTCGTGTGGCCTCTCCCTTCTTGAAACATGGTTTTCTCATGGCTTCTATGACATGACACTCCTCTGGTTCTCTCTTTCCTCAGGGACCGCTTCTCTCTCATGTTCTTTTCTGGTTTCCACTGCTGTCTTGGACCATCTTAGGCTCAGTCATGGCTCCCCCCATTTTCTCTACATATACTTTCTTCCTTGGTGATGCCATCCAATTTCATGACATCTATGGTTTAAAATAAGCATCTCATGACTGTCAAAATTTATGTTACCAGCCCTTGTGTTTATTAGCCATCTAAGTGCCAACCTGACCTCTCCATTTGGAGGCCTAAACCATCTCAAACTCAGCATATCCAAAGAGAATCCTGACTCCCACTCTTAAAATTGTTCCTCCCACTAATCCTTTCCATTTCTGTATGTATGTATGTGTGTATGTGAGTGTGTGTGTGTGTGTGTGTGTGTGTGTGTGTGGTATATTACAAAGAATTAGCTTATTTGATTATGAGGGCTGTCTAAGCAAGTCCAAACTTCATAGGACAGGCAGTCAAGAAGGAAAGATCAGACAGGCTCAAACTTTGAAATTCCCAGGCACAGGCTGAAGCTATCATTTGTGCTTGCTCTCTCTCTCTCTCTCTCTCTCTAGCCATCTGACAATGGATCAATAATTAAGGTATTCAATGGACATCATGCTCCCTACCATCCCTAGCATTTGGTATTATCGAGCACTGAAACAGCCCCTCCAAAAATCTACTCGAAGAGATTTGAGTCTATCTCCTTACTTCCTTCTGGTCCGCACACTTTACTAAGGTAGCTTGGTCAATGAATGTGGCCATCCCCACACAGAAGTTTTTTCACACATCACGTGAACTGCATGGATATAGAGGACCACACTAGACCGAAAATTTTCCTATTGCAATTAATTTGCCTCTCTGAATTATTCACACGGTAATTAAGTTCACTTGTTTCCTAATTGTATAAAATATTGTTTTAAAGACAAAAACCTTTTTTCTTTATAATCCTTGAGTTGTGGGATTTTTCCCCCCTGTAAGATTCTTTAAAGTCTTATCCTAAAATACTTTCTTGAATTAAAAAAAGAAACATCTACTAAAATTTCTCTCCTGAACCACAATTAATTTAAGATATAGGATACTTAACAGGTATCTCTAAGGAAAAGATAGTTTTGGTTTTTATTGAGATATAATTGACATATAACATTATATTAGTTCCAGATGTACATCATAATGATTCATATACGTATATATTGTGTAATGATCACCACAATAAGTCTAGTTAACATCAATCACCACATAGTTATAAATACTCTCTTAGCAACTTTTTTTTTTTTTAACGCCCACAGCACCTGGTATTCCTAGGTGGTCTCCCATCCAAGTACTAACCAGGCCCGATCCTGCTCAGCTTCCGAGATCAGATAAGATTGGGCATGTTTAGAGTGGCATGGCCGTAGACTAGTAACTTTTAAATATACAATACAGTATTATTAACTATGAGCAACATGCTATACACCACACCCTTAGGACTTACTTGTTTTGTAATAGGAAGTTTATGCCTTTCTACTACCTTCATCCATTTGCCCATCTTTCAGTTTTCTCATGTATAAAAGGAGAATAGTAATATACACACCATAGGGTTGTTAAGAGGTTTAAATAAGTACAATGACTAGCACCTGGTAGGTGCATAATAATGATAACTGTTACTAATAAATTATTTTTGCAGAATTTGCATATTTCTAAAACCTTGATGCGCATGAGAATTATATGGAAAACTTTTTTAAAATATTGATGCCTGGGCTTTACTCCTGAGATCCTGATTTACTCAGACTAAAGCCTGGGTTTTTTTTAAATACAGTTTTTGTACATGATTATTCATAATAGAATTCTCTGTAATAGCCCCAAACTGGAAAAAAAGCAAAATGTCCTGCAATGCATAAATGGTTAAGCAATATGCGGTACCTCCATACCATGGAATACCACTCAGCAATAAAAAGGAACAATCTTGATACATGAAACAACTTGGATGAATCTCAAGGGCATTATATTGCGTGCGGGGGTCGGGGGGGGGGGAACCCAATCTCAAAGGTTACATATGCATTATTCCATTTACATGAAATGAGAAAATTATAGAGATGGAAAACAGATTAATGGTTGCCAGGGGTTTGAGACAGGGTAGAGATGCAAGGGGCACGGGTGTGACTATAAAGCAGTAACACAAGGATCTTTGTGGTGATGGAATAGTTCTGAATCTTTATTATGATGTTGTTCACATGAACCTATATGTGTTAAGATTGCACAGAACTACACACAGACACGAATACGCACAGATGAGTGCACATAAGACTGATGAAATCTGAATAAGGTCTGTGGATTGTACCAGTGTCAATTTCCTGGTTTCGATATTGTGCTATAGTTATCTAAGATGGTAGCATTGAAGAAAACTAGGTGAAAGGTACACAGGGATTCTTTGTACTGTTTATACAATATCTTGTGAATCTATAATTATTTCAAAATAAAGAGTAAAAAAAACTTGCTGCATGCAACAACTTAGATGGATCTCAAGGTCATTATGCAGAGTGAGAAAAGCCAGTCTCGAAATGGCAAAAATACAGATATGGAATATAGATTAGTGACTGTCAAAAGGTTAAATGGTAAGTATGGGTGAAAAAGGTACATGTGATTTTAAAGGAGTAGTACAAGGGAGTTCTTTGTAGTTATAGAATAGTTCTGTACTTTGATTGCAGTTATGGTTACAGGAACCTCACAGGTGATAAAATGGCATGGGACTATACAAACACATTGTAGCAATGTCAGTTTCCTGGTTTCGATACTGTACTAAAGTTACACAAAATGTAATCATTTGGGGAAACGGACCTCTCTGTATTGTCTTTGCAGCTTCCTGTATATTTAAAACTATTTCAGAGTAAAAAGTTTAAAAAAGAAAACCCTCCCCCCCGCCGCCAAGTGATTTATATGCACACAAATTTTTGAGAAACATTGATTCTGTTCGTTAACTCAGTCACAAATACTAAACAAGGAGGAATAAAATTATAATTTGCTCATTTTGTTAGTTAACAACCTCGTCACCTGGGGAGCAATAATTAATTAATTAATTAATTGATTAATTAAAAGCCCAGGTTCCAGACTAACTAAATCAGATTTTGACACAATGATTTTCAGATTCTGGGTTGAAGATTCTGCATTTCCAGAAAAACCTCAAGTGAATAGCAAAGACCAACTGCCAAGAAGGGAGCATCACTAGACTAAAAAGATGTGGTATCACGTAAGCAGGTGTTTTTAACATATATAAGAAAACTAGTCACTAATATACTTGCTTCCTTTTTATCATCTCATCAAAATAGTAATAACAACTGCTATCACTCAAAGTATTATGAGATTCCAAGTTGTTCTGGAAAATGAAATATATTTTCAAATGCAAGCTAATAAAATCTTTATTTACAGATATTCCCATAATCGCTAAGTATGTGTTCATTGGGAGGAAGGGTCCTAAAGACACCAAAATAGCCTGCAAGGATACAGAAGAGAGCTATGGAATGAAATGTCTAAGTTGTTCTTACACTAAAGTTGGGAGGAAGCATCCTTTGCTCTCAATCAGCAAAGCTGTGAGAATGAGTCCAGACTGCTGGGAGCCATCCCTAGCTGAGGTGTGTCTACTAGTAGCCATGCCCCTCCCTAGTCCCTCCATCCCCACCGAGCACCAATAACTGTGAGGAAAAATGAATCAAATGCATGACAAGGGTTGGGAAGGGGGGCGGGTAGAGAGAGAGAGAGAGATTGTTTCATGGTTTCAGTCATTTCCACCTACCTTCCTTTCTCAGTTATTATGATTTTAAAATAATGTTTTACTCATATCAAAGTAATATAATATATATGTACATATTTTTTAAGTTAAATCATTTTATTAGGCTTATAATACACAACAGCAGTCCCTTCTCCCTGTGTTTTCATATGGCGGAAGGGACAAGGGGGCTCTCTGGGGTCTCTTTTATAAGGGCACAAATCCCAAACATGAAGGCTCCACCCTCATGAGCTAATCACCTCCTAAAGGCCCCCACCTACTAAAAACATTACATAGGGGGTTAGGATTTCAACATACGCAGTTTGTGGGGAGATAAACATTCAGTCCATAGTAAGACCTATCTGCTTTCTTCTGCAGACTTTCATGCTCCTATAGACTTTCTCAAAATGTCAGTCCCACTCATATTCATACCTGTTGTGTCTAATTTGAGCCTTTCCAAGATGCTGCTGTAAAAATTGGCGTGCTTTCTTAGATCTACTACCCTCTAGCAGGCAGTTAATCTAAGAAAATGAAAATCAGCCCTGCTGGTAATCGGACTGTGATTTTCCTAACAGAACGTAAAACAATGTTTCCAAGGGACATGGACAAGGTCACATAAATAATATTTCCATACAAGGCCATATCACAGTTGCAAAAAATGACTAATAGTCTTTTAAGTGATTGCTGCTTTGTTATCAATAACATCCCCAGCCTGGTTTGGTTCCTTCAGTCTCCCCCCAAAAATGATTTGAGATATACAATTGCTGAAATTCCCCCATTTCTCAACATATCCCATCTACAGATGATAACCCACTTCCCTGATCCCTTCGTAGAATCATGCAACACAAACCCAACCCTATAAGAATTCCTTCTCAGTTCTCCTTTATTGGAATGCTTCCAAGATTCCTCGGGGGTGTGTTCTCCATTGCTTCAGAAAACTAAGTAAGTGCTCACTTCAGCAGCACATATACTAAAATCAGAAAACTAAGTAAACATAACTTTGTTTAACTCCAGGTGTGTTCCTGATGATCTCTGACTGGAGAATGTTGACAGAATTCAGGTTTCTATGGTCTGCTAAGTTAGTTAACTCTTCTGTATCTACATCCAGCTTCTAAAATATTGTTGATCCCCCCTCCCCCCACGTCTCAGGTTGCCACAACTTGTATTTGCTCCTTCCTGGTTATTGTGAACCAATATTCTATTGCCTAAGATTGTTTAAATTGGATGTCTATCACTTGCAACAGGTTCCTGTCAGTGTTAATAGCAGAAAATACATTGGAATAGGAATCGGTGAATGATTAAATCTGACATAGCATCTCCCATGCTAGGCATATAAGCCATGACATTTGAATGCTGACTATATATGTATGTATATCCCCAGACCCAGTCCTTCTACAAAGTCTTAGACCTGCCTACGAAATCCTAATTATATGTTAAATTCAACACGACAAAACCTAATCATCCTCTCTTGCCACCAGACTTGCTCCCCTCGTGCATTCCCTATGCCGATTAATCTACTTCTTAATCAGTCACACAAGCCAAACCCTGGGAATTCATTCTATACCATTCCCACTTCCTCACCTCCAAACATTCTATTATCACCAAGTTCTGACAATTTTACCTCCTAAATACTTCCTGTTCCTCTGTCCTTAACACAACTGCCCTGTTTCAAAGTCTTTATCATCTGTCACCTAGAAAAATGCAATGCTTCTAATTCTCCTCTTCACCTTCAAAGAGGCATCCATACTGTTGTTGCTAGAAGTCACCATTAAGTTGAAAATCTGATGGTTATGCCACTGCTTATCAATGGCTTTCTATTCACTACAGAATAAAGTCTAAGCACCTTAGTAAGACAAACAAAACCCTTCCAGATCTGGTCCTTGTCCATTTTCCCAGTCTAAAAACACATCCAACTTCAATTTTAACCATTTCTTCCAGGAATACAAAAATCATGTTTGTGTGTTTCTCTTTTCTTTTGTATATGCATTCCCTCTGAACAACAATCTTCTCCTTCTTTGTCACATGGCTGATTCTTACTAATCTTCCAAGAAGCACTTCACATCCCACACTCCCAAGCCCAGGTAACATTTGTCCAACGCAAAAGACAATCAGGTCGTCACGGTATGGGCTTTCTTTTATTCCACTTTGTATTCTCCAGTGAGTACCATAAATGACAGCACATGATATGCAATCAATAAATATTGTTATTAGTTAAAAATAGGATGTGATAACTATATGATGTTTTATATGTTTTGAGCTTCAGAGTAACCTCAAAGGAAAAACCTTCGTAGATACACAAAAGATTATGATAAATGAGTCAAAGCATACAACCATAAAAACTCATCACATCACAATGGAAGACAGCAAGAGAGGGAGTAAGGAACAGATGTTCTAAAAAACAGTCAGAAAACAATTAACAAAATAGAAATAGTAAGTCCTTACCTATCAATAATTACCTTAAACATAAATCGATTAAATACTCTAATCAAAAGACATAGAATAAATGAATAGACTTTAAAAAAAAAAAAAGAAAAACAATGATATGCTACCTATAAGAGATTCACTTTAGCTTTAAGGACACACACAGGTTGAGAGTGAGGAGATGGAAAAGGATATTCCACGCAAATGATAACCAAAAGAAAACAGGAATAGACTTTAGCTCAAATAGACTTTAAGCTAAAAATAATCAAAAGACACAAAGATGGTCATTACATAACTATAAAGGGGTCAATTTGTCAAGGAGATATAACAATTGTAAATATTTGTGGACCTAACATTGGAGGACCTAAATATACCTATATTGAAGTAATGGCTTTTTTTTGCAAAAGCTTAAAAATCCTCCTTGGATTCATTTCAGTTAGTGAAAACAGGTACTAATGTAGATCTCTCGTAAAAGTGAAGTGGCATAACACAAACTTTCAGAGAGTAGGGGATACTCTTTGCTTTATGCCACTTCAGCTTACAAAAAGAACTCTACTTTTAGATAGCAGAGGAAACATATAAAGCAAATACTAATGGAACTAAAATGAAAAATAAACAGCAAAATGGTAACACTTGGGGACTTTAATACCCCATTCTAAACAATGAATAGATCTAGACAGAGAAATTATATGGAAATAGTATATTTGAACACCATAGATCACATGAACCTAACAGATGTATTCAGAATATTTCATCCAACAGCAGCAGAATATACATTCTTTCTAAGTGCACGTGAAACATTTTTTAGGATGGATCATATATTAGACCACAAAACAAGTCTCAACAAATTCAAAAAGAGAAATTATATCAAGTATCTTTTCCAACCACAACGGTATGAAACTATAATTCAATAACAGCAATTCAAAGAGGAAAGTCTACCTATAAATGTACACATTAAGAAAAAAAAAAAAGATCTCAAATAAACAATGAACTACCTGAAAAACAAATAAAACAATTCCATTTACAATAGCATTAAAAATAATAAAATACATAGGAATAAATTTAACCAAGGAAGTGAAAGATCTGTACATTGAAAACTATAAGACATTGATGAAAGGAATTTAAGAAGACACAAGTAAATGGAAAAGTATCCCATGTTCATGGATCAAAAGAATTAATATTGTTAAAATGTCCATGCTGCTCAAAGCCATCTATATATATAATATAGTCAATGCAACCACTATCAAAATTCCAATGTCATTTTTTTAACAGAAATAGGAAAAGCAATCCTAAAATTTGTGTAAAACCACAAAAGACCCCAAATAGCCAAAGCAATCTTCAGAGAGAACAAACTTGAAGGCATTAGACTTCCTGGTTTCACACTACATTACAAAGCTATGGTAATCAAAATGGTATGGTACTGGTATAAAAACAGACTCATAAACTAATGGAACACAGTCAAGAGCCCAGAAATAAACAAATGCATTCAAAGTTAACTAATATTTGACAAGGTTGCTAAGAATACTCTTTAGAGAAAAGATAGTCTCTTTAATAAATGGTGGTGGGAAAACTGGGTATCCACATGTAAAAGACTGAAACTTGACCCTTAACTTATATCACTCACAAAATTAACTAAAAATAGATTGAAACTTAAATGTAAGACCTGAAACCATAAAACTTCTAGAAGAAAACATAGGGGGAAGTTCATCCATGTTGTTGAAAATTGCAGGATTTCCTTCTTTTTTTTATGGCTGAATAATTAATATTTCACACATATATGCTACTTCTTTATCCATTCATCTATGGATGGACACTTAAGTTGTTTCCATGCCTTGACTATTATAAATAACACTGCAATGAATATAGGAGTGCAGATATCTCTTCAAAATAGTGATTTCACTTTTTCTGGATAAAAGCATACCTCATTTATTGTGCTTCACTTTATTGTGCTTTGCAAATACTGCATTTTCATCAACACCAAGACAAGATGCTCAATGAGCAAAAAGATCACAACTTGTTGAAGTCAGATAATAGTTACCATTTTCTAGCAATAAAGTATTTTTAAATTGAGTTATGTACATTGTTTTGTAGACATAATGCTATTGCACACTTAATAGACTACAGTATAGTATAAACCCAACTTTGGTATGCACTGGGAAGCCAAGAAATTCATGCTACTCCACTGTGATATTTACTTTGTTGTGGTGGTCTGGAACCAAATCCACAATATCTCTGAGCTTTATCAACTGAATGGTAAATTCATCTGTAATTTTGCTAGTATTGTCCAAATCTTCCCCCAACAGTTGCATCATTTGCATTCAAAAAATTACTCATTTCTCTGCAACCTCTCCAAAAGAGCTTGTTGTCAGGTTTTTGAATTTATGCCAATCTGACAGTGAGAAATGATAGCTGGGGATAGTTTTAATTTGAATTTAGGTTACTATGACTTAACCCGGGCATTTTTTATTCCATACGTTAAAGGGCCATCTCTATTTCTTCCTCGGTGAACTGTTTCACCTCTACTTTTGGAAGGCGCACTTCTACGTCTTACACGAGCAGTGCCGCATACTCAGTGGTAACCACGAGAGCTGCTTTTAATGATCCAGAGAGTTAACCTTTCCCAAACTTTGACTAGCACAGCAGTAGCATAGCTTTCGTGTTGTTGGCATGGGAGTCAAAAAAACGGAACCCTCACAACCACCTCTCCCTACACCTCCTTGGATAGAGCTGCGTCTTAACATCACCCTTATCTTCAAGGGAGGCTTAGAAAACATAGTTTTAAAGTTAGACACATTTTATTCTCCAGTTTAATCAGGATTTAGTTCATAAGAAAGAAGGTAAGATATATGCTAGATAGGGATCTGGAAGTCTCAGTTTCAACAATCTATCTTGGTTTTGTTTAACCTTTACAAAGATAAAGCTGGTTGTTTTGTTTTGAGACTCCACCTGCTTTTTGTAAAGTAGCAAAGACTAAAAGATATCAGATTCCTTAAAGTGTGTATCTTTGGAGTTATGTTTGTAACACAATTTAAAACATTTGAAAGTAAAAAATGTAAATTCATCTTCCACAAATCAATCATATAAAAGAAGCTGGGAGGGGTTTTTCCAGCTTAATTGAGACTATAAAGACACAAAAAGTAGGTTTGATTATGAGCTTTGCTTGATCTTATGAACAAAGCAAATGAAAAAAAAAATGTGTGATACAGAAATTTGTGTCTCTGATGGTATTAAGGAATTAATGTTCTTTTTGTTAGGTGTGAATATGAAACTGTGTTCATTAAAAAAAAATCCATATTTTATAGAGAAGTATGTAAGAGTAAAATGACCTGGGATTTTCTTAAAATACTTGAGAAAAAGGAGGAAAAGAAAAAAGGAAGGAAGATGGGTGAGAGAGGAAAAGGAAAAAATTAACAAGAAAGAAAACAAGGTATGGCTTGATAATTATTGGAGTGATAAGTATATGAAGGTTCACTTATATTTTCCCTATTCTTGTGTGTGTTTGAAAAAGTTTATGAAAGCCATGAAAAATACCCAAAAGGCATGCAGATTAAAATTTGAAACAATAAATTTAGTGAGATTATTGTCCAAATAAACTACCTTGTGAATATACCAAACCTCATCATTTTTATGAGCAAATCAATGATACATAATTCATTTTAAAATCCTTAAACAAAGAGATGTCACATCTGTGAAGAGCAGAAAAATCAAGACCTGCATTCCTTATGATGTTCCTCCTTAAATCCTTTTTTTCTTTTCTTAGTGGTTTCAAAATACCTGAAAATGCTGTAGCTCAAAGGATAACTAAGCTAAGCTTTTTTGATATTACCCTTCCCCTTTAGACTCCACATCAATTTTCCTATTTCAAAATAGATTTCACACTTCAAAATATATTTGGGGGGTGGGGAATAAAAATGAGAAAGAATGCCTACCAAACAAATCTTCACTATTAAATATTCTTTGAACACACAAAATGAACTAAAATGTACAAATATTTACACTGTGGTACTAATTTCATACATCATTTCCTTTTGTCCTTCATTCATGCGGTAAATATTAGGTGATTTCTCTGGGTCAGCACTGTGGTAGGCTTGGGAGATTAGCAGTCAACAAAGCAGACTCATTGCTTACCTTCACAAAGCATACAGTCTACTGGGAACACACTAAAGAGTACCCATCCATCCACTTTTATTGTGATTATTAAGCATTACAAATAATTATGATATCTACATAAGAAACATCCAAACCTGTAGAGAATTTTTATAAGAGTTTATTTGAGCCAAACTGACGATATGCCAGGGAGCAAGATCTCAAATTCAAATGCTCAGGAGAATAACAGTTTTGCAGTTTCTTTTATGCATTTGAAATTGAGGGAACATAAGAAAGATTACATGGAGGTGGGGGAAGGCAAAGCAGAGACTGGATTATAGGCTAGTTAAGATGTGTTCTCTTGAGGGTGAATATGGTTTATTTCAAAGGTATGTTAATCTAGATTAACAATGGAAGGAGCCTGCTTAAGGCAAAGATAAGTTTTTTCTTAAAATGTTATAGGCCTGGGGTGTGACTACCCACTATGACCTACCAGTTAGGAATTTACAATCAGATCACTCTGTGATGTTACTTTCACCCACAATGACTTTCTGGTTTTTGACTCCCATTGCCAACAACAGGAAAAGCAATACTCCTCAGTTTGTGCTAGTCAAAGTTTGGAAAAGGTAAACACTCTAAAACTATGGACAATGAACACACAATGCAATATACAGATATGCCTTACTGTTGAATTGTACACCTGAAATTTACTGGATTTCGTTAATCGATGTCACCATAATAAAAATAAATAAACTGTAAAAAAAAAAAAGTAGCTCCCATTGTTACCATTGAGTATGTGGCACCACTTGGTGTAAGATATGAGAACTGCTACATGAAAATACTCCAGGAAAATTACAGTTCTAACAAAATTCCATAGATTTTCAGTGTGGCCTGATACGACTGCCACAGAAGTAACTAAAAACATATTTTTGTATTGTCCCCTGCATAGTGGCTATCACAGTTAGCTTGTAAATAGTAGGTTTTAATAAATGCTTGTTAAGTGAATAAATAACTGAATTTAAACACATAATGGAAAATAGATTTTAAAGATTCTGTTTTTTAGCGTCAGACCTTGGATGAAGGAATGTATGAACTTAGCCCTTATATCAGTCAGTGATTATTGAAGAATTAATGATTCTTCAATAACAAACAACTGCAAAAGCGTATCAACACAACAAACGTGTTTTTCTTTCTGTCTCATGTCTGCTATGGGTCTTGATAGCTCTTCAGACAAAGGAAGGGAGGGCTAGAGAAGAGAGCACTGGAAATGAAATGCCTCCACCTAGAAGTAATACATGACACTTCTACTGACATTTTAATGACTGAAGCAAGTCACATGGCTCTTCCTAACTTCAAACAGGACAGGGAATAATGCCTACCACAGACCTAAACAATCAATGAGTTTTCTTCCTAGGGATAACAAATATACCTATTTACTGGGTATATGCTTCCTTTTTGTCATCAATTAATCTCAATCTCTCCTGACATGATTCAGCCTTCAGATCTTCACGGGTACACGTGTCTGAGTTTAAATCTATCAAATGGATAAAACACTTGACCTTCATTCCCAGATGCTGTAAAGTAAGTACTCTAGAAAATGAAAAATGCCTTACAAATACTATAGAAAGTATCATTATTAATACCTAATAAGTCTAGTCAGATTTTATTCATTCATTCATTTGTTCATTCAGTTAAAAAAAAAAAAAAGACTAATAGCAAACAAAAATTGAGTACCAAGTGAAAAAGTTGTATAGCCTCACAGAGAACTTGATCCAGCATAACGTCTCGGTAGGCTCTCAGAGATGAGATTCAGGGAAGGAGAAATGGAGTAAGCTAAAAGATCTCTGTTTCATTTTAAGAAAGCAAAATGTCTCAGTAAGTTCACTGGCTAGATCTGGACTTGATGGTTTTGAAAATACTGGGCTAGCTGCTTGGAGGACCTCTGCTATGTAGGTGGCTTAGAATTATGGAGCCCAGGTATATCTGTTCGGGATGTGAGGTCCCTGACTTGAGACTATGGCAGGCAGCTGCCTCATATCTGAGTCAGAAGTGCATCACTAGTCAGGTCTGCACCAGTGTCAGCGGGCTAGGTGGTCAGTAAAGAGTTTATCAATTCATTCGACAAGATGCATACCTAGATTCTTTACCTGCCCCATCCTCCTTAGACCAAGCTAGGCTGCCTGTCATGTGCTTCCATAACACACCTTACTTACCTTATGTAAGTTTAGTTGTCATGTGCTAGTGCTGTTTAATTGCCTATCTTGTCTAGCCTACTATGAAGACCAGCAGAGCAAGGACCATGTCTATCTTGCTTACACCATACCTAGTTTAGTGGACATAAGGCAGACATGCAATAAATATTTTACTTAAAAAGTGAATAAAGTTCTATGCAAGACACCGTGCTAAGCAAGGAGATGGAGCAGATTTGAATATAATAACATCAGAATTTGGAGCTGGTGGAGAGACAATAGAATAAACAGGGGTGGAGCCAAATTTTGTGAGGACAGAGCTTATGCAAATTGAAGGGACCATATTAAGAAAAAGAATATAAAATTATAAATACGGAATTAAGTACCTCATCTTGGAAGAGGTTCATACAGTCAAGGGAACTTTAAGCTTAAGCTTCAGTACCTTCACAGTAAATGCACCTCTGGTGAGAAGTGGACCTACTGTACCAAATACTGTGAAATCTTTAAAGAGTGATCAGAGATCATTGCTGAGGAAAAATCAAAGATTTCATAGGAGAGATAATTATGTGTTTTATCTTACAGACAGAAACAAAGAAAAGGGATTGCAGGTGGAAGAAACGTGCTGAAACACACAGATGAGAAAGAGCCAGAGATTATCTGTGGAATAGTGAGAAGTCCTTTTTGGCTAGTGTGGGTGCAGAAAGCCTTAGGATAGTGATTTTCAAAGTGTGATCCTGAGCCGGCAGCATCAGCATCATCTGAGAACTTGTTAGAAATGCAGCTGTTCAGGCTCCAGCCCAAAACCTATCCAATTAGAAACTTTAGAGATAGAGCAGAGAAATCTATATTTTGACAAGATCTCCCAATGATTCTGATAGAGCTAAAGTTTGAAAACCAATACTAGGAAGTTACTTGAGCATCAAGCTAATTTGTTATTACAAATTTAATTTCCAGCTGTTATACAAATGAAGAGAAATAAGAGAAAAGGATTATGACAGACAAATAGAGACTTTTCCTCATCTCATACCCCAAAATAAATTTCAGATTAAAAAGTTAAAGTAAAAAATGCAACCAGATATGGACAGAAGAAAAGATTATTTCAGCATAAGGCCAATAATAGAACTTATAAAGGAAAATATTCATAAACTTGCTTTCACGACAATTGAAAATGTTTGTGCCATTAACTAAATTAAAAAACAAACAACTAGAAAGAAATATATGTAACATATATCTCAAGAAAAAAGCTAAAAAGTTTAATTTTAAAGAATATATGAACAGTCTGTAGGAAAATGGGCAAAAGACAAACTGCAAATTCACAAAAGAAATACAAATGGCCAATAAACACATGAGAAAATATTCCAGTTCATAAAAAACAAGACATACAAATTAAAATGGGATGCTGCATTTTACTTACCGAATTAGTGGAACATTGTTTTAAGATGGAAACAACTTAATCATCCACTATTTAACTGTATGATCACTAATATTTGAATCCCAAGGTGCTGATAACATTAATAGCAAAGGAACATTCTGGCTATATAAAACAGGGGCAGGGGGAAGCTGTTACAAAATAAGAAACAATAATATCCTAATTTCAAAAAAAAATTCTATATGGATATAGAAATAAAAATAAAAGAATGATATTGAGCAAAATGTTACCATGGTTAGCTCTGGGGTGTGGGATTATGATAAATTTTTCTTTTGTCCTTCATATATTTTTATTGTCTCCATTATATGATAAACATGAATCCTTTTACCAATCAGGAAGAAATTAAGCTATGCTACAAAATGTGGCAATAAGTTGGAAGAATGATGCCTCAACATTCCTCCAAAGTTATAACAGAATATAACAAACTCTAGAATTTGGTACTCTTGAGGATTTTATCCTTGCAGCCACCACCCTCAAGTGGAAGGAGAGGAAAAGGGAGATATAAAAATGAAACTGGACACGTACTCCAGCCAATCCAAGAATCTCACTTTGCTTTCGATTTGTGATTATGTTAGACATGTAAATATTGTGAATCTTTTATTTACTTTGTTGGGTAAGTGCAAATAGTGTGGGTTTGTTTGTTTAAGTAATACACGGCGGGGGGGGGGACGGGGGGCGGGGCTTTCACTACGAAATGCATGTTTGGAATAAAACTTCAGCCTAGAATGTGAAGATTTTGTTTGGCACAAAGCAGGGTGAGCAAAACTGTAACTTAAAATGGTCCCATATCACCCCCTTGTGGCTTCCACTGTATCAGATTGGGAAACAGCCGAACCAGCCAAGAGAGAGCAATACATACCGTTCTTTATAAATTCAACAAACATGCATGGATTCCCTATTCTGTGCCAGGTACTACTATACTAGGATAAAACGCCACTAAATCTCTTTGTACTTTATTTAGGCAACGCAGGCGTTCGTAAACATTCGTTTATTTGGGCTGAGCAGCACACACAAAACTTAGGTCATAAAAGTTGAGCCTCGCCAACTAGGGTTTCTTTAAACATGGCTTTCATTTCATAAACTATGTAAATGTCTAACCGATAGGCCATATACTTGAAGAAGCTAGTAATCAAATAAAATATATATATGGCTTTATCTCCTGGGAGACAGTTGATGGGACCGGAGTAAGGTCTTTGATTATTACCACCCAACGGCTGGTAAGCATGTGGTAATCAGAAAAAGCACATGGATAAAAAGGCAAGGATCGCTGCCTTGACTATCCAAGTGACTTTGGGCACGTGATAATCCACATGGGAATTATTCATCCACTTAACAATCACTTGAACCCGGTGCCGTGGCTACAAAAACGAGCAAGACCTAGTCTTTTTCTAATATGTAAATTGGGACTATCCTCAACTCGTCAAAAAGATTAAACCTATGACCACTCTTAGAGATCTTCATTTTTTAAACTTGTAAGCCTGTGTTCACAAGTTTGTTTATGCTTATTTAATTTAATCCTCGCTACATCTGCTCATAGAAACTCAAGGCTGGAAAGGGAAATAAATCATCTAATCCAAGCCCCTATAAATTCGCATTAATCTCACCAAGATTTCTTGAGTCAAGGAAACCACCTGAAGCCTAAAAATAACTCACGATCTTCAAGTGTCGCCCTCCTGCCCCATGGACTGGATCCCAGCCCTGCGTAGTTCTTTGGCGAACATCAGTAAAACCATGACGCAGTTGTTGCCCTTTTCGTTGTCCCCAGCTGGCTGCTGCCACTCGTAGAGGTTCGAAATGCCATATGCCTGGCCCATCCCGTGCAAAACCATTCTCGCTCGTCCCCTAGAGGAGCCGGGTGGGAAGGGGGTGCGGCTGGCGCGCTGAGCTTCTACTTCTTCGGGAGCAGGAGGAAGGGCCGGGAGGGCACGGGGGCAAATTCCCTCCGCCGCCCGCCTGGAGCCGTTCTAGGGGGTGGAATCACCCTCTCGGCTCGCGAGGAGCGAGACCGCGCGCGTAAGGCGCCTGCAGCGGCGCAGAGGTGCCAGCAGGGGGCGCGAGCCGCGGGGCCGCCCCCGGGGCTAGAGGCTGGTGGTCCGTCCCAGGGCGGGTGTGCGGCGAGGCCGCGCTGTCCTCTCCCCTGCCTCCACTCTCACCTCGTCACCTCCCCACCCCCACCCCCTGCAGGCCCCCGAGGTGCGC
>NW_006435762.1:9907161-9957617 GCF_000325575.1 Pteropus alecto
ATGGCGGTCCCTCCCCCATCCCGAAGGCAGTTCCATACCCTGCGGAGGACGCCGTCGCCTGGGGTCTTCCCGGCCCCTGCTGCTTTTTTCCTTATGGCGCTTTAGTGTCAGGGCTTGGGAGTCTCCGCTAGTCGCCAGGCCTAGCTGTGGCCGTGCGTGGCGCTAGGGTGAGGCGGCTAGAGTCGGGCGACTTCTGCCTGTCCCACGGATGAGCATGTCCCGCGGCGTCTGGGCTCCAGAGGCCTGTCGGTGCCACGCTGGCCCTCCGGCCCCGCCAGGAGGCATGGTGACCCTCCCGCAGCGCATCCCCGCGCTCGAGCCGCAGCCGTAGCCAGCAGGCGTGGGTCCAGGCACTCGTGTCTCCCGCTGTAGTCTAAGCCACTCTTTAGGGTGCTTCTAGACCCCTTTTGGTTTTGTTTTTGGTACAACTTAGGCATACGAGTGATTTGAAGCATTTATCTCTGCAAAGAGCTAAAGATTTGTACTTCAGCAAAGACTGACAATAAGTTGTTGGACATTTAAGTGGATTCTAGTTCAAGCTCTCCTGAAACATTTTTGTGTTTAAATTTTTTCATCAGGGAAACATATACTTATTTTAAAAGGGGTGAAAAAGACTGCTTCTAAAACTTTAGTATAAAAATATAGCTTTTTATTGTAAATGTTTTTATACCCATTAGAAAGAATATTTACATTGCATGAAAGGCCTTAAAAAAAGCTTATTCTATTTGATGTAAGTGCTGACTGCCTATTATGTGTAGTCTGTTTTGTGCATAATATTCTTATTGTTGAAAAAGATAGGTGTAAAGATGCTGGTATGTATTTTGTAACTTGCTTTTTAAAAATAAATGTTTTGTGTGTCATCTCATTTTTGTAAATGTAGAATGTATATGCATACCTTGGCATAGGAAAATATCTAGATGTCTGTACTCTCAAATGTTAACTGGTTTATCTGGGTGAATGAATTCTACGTAATTTAATTAATTAAAAAATTTTTTCCTATTTTTTCTGCAGTGACATGTATACATCTGTAATTTGTTTTTAAGTGAGGGAGGGGGACTGAGTGATAAACTGTATGTGATTCAGAATCTTACCCATGAGAGAAGCAGTGAGCAAATGACATCTCTGAGTAAAGAGCCAAACTTCTTCATCGGGGCAGTTATGTGTACAAAATGCATAAAAGCATTTGCTGAAATGACGAATGGTTAGCATTTCTGGCCTCCAGTGGGCATTTTACCATCTTGTGGAAAGGAGGTCTGATAAGCATTTGGTTATTGCTCAGCACCAAGTAGGTGTCAGATCTTTTCTGACCAAGATGATCCTATTCCTTTCGCCTGACATTCTGACTCCAGGCCAGCTTGCAACATTAATTTTAGTGCCATGCTTGTTTTTGGTTTTTTTTTTTTTTTTTTACTTTTTTATCCTTTGTGTTTGAAAAAATTGGAAAAGTATTCTGAAATGTCAAGAGGCTTCTTTTAATATGCTCTGCTGACAATTTTCAGTGTTCGCCGATACTCTCTGAGCCTTTAGAACATGAAGTGTAAAGTTTTGGGCCATAAAAATTCTGGAAGTGTACAAAAGCAGTGTTAGGAATAAATCTTGAAATTTTAGTTTATTACATAAATATGAAAACAGCTTTTCTTGACTTTTGAATGCACTTGATTGGGATGGGCTCAAGAAATGAGCTATTTTGTTAGGTAAGATATTATATATATTGATATCATTTTTATAAATCTCGTGGTTGTCAGTTTCTTTGGATGATTTCCTTCCCCTCCTACCAGTTGGTGGCTGAATAAGAACTGGAAGCAAGATGTAACTTACTGGTTGGTAATAGCAGTTAGGATTTACTTACGCAGTTATTCAAAACCCAGGAGTTAGAAGACATGCTTTTTGATCTTTGGTTCTGCCAACTTAGTTGACTTGACTTTCAGTGAGTCTGTTTCCTCATCAGTAAAATTGGGGTGGGTTTGATAGTAGCCCCTGTATATATTTCAGAATTGTTGTGAAGATCAAATAAAATAAGGGTTAGGAAGCCGATCAAGAAACTAAAAAGCACTCTTATTATTGTGTGATCACGTCACTTGTGCCGATATACCCAGAACTTAGTGAAGCAACAGAAATAGTATGTGCACCTCAAGTTCCTCACCACTAAAAATAAGATGGTCTTGGTAATGATGCCAAATTCTACCTGCTATATATCATCTTGTTGATAAGAAAAGCAGCATATAAAGCCAGAGAAAAGCTCTTTTTCTGACATTCTTTACTTTCCCACTGCTACAGTGGAAAGAACAGTAATCTGAAATGGAAGAGGTAATTCTGATTCTGACAGTAATCTATTACTTGATTTTAAAGCTTGGGCTTTAAAATTAATTAGATATTTGTTCATATCCCAACCTTACCACTTACTAAGTATCCCCTTGACTTTTCTATGCCTCAGTTTCAGTATCAATACCAAAGCGTAAATAACAATTTTGAGAGTGTTGTGAGTTTTGCATATCGTACTTAATCATAGGATTAAGTAAATCCACAGCCTGATACATAATTGCTGATCAATAAGTGACCATTATTCTTCAATTGTTAAATAATCCATAAGGACTTAAACAGTTAAAAGTCTGTGATTTGGTGTTTGCTTACATTATATTTGCTTTCATTATGGCTGAATAAATTAATGTAGATTTGTATTCCTATTTTGGTGTCAAGATGTAGCTTTAGAAGGTAAATTCATTTCAAAGAAATGACATTTATACATACTCATATTTGTCAATATATACAATTTTTAGTATTTAGTATGTTCAACAGAATATTATACTTGAACTAATTCTATATAACTTCCCAGTTGATTAAAGATCTTGGTACCGTTGTATTCTTGAGTCTCAGAAATGAACTGCATTTTTGCTTATATGATTTCTGTCATGTTTTTCCTACAGGCATTTTTTACCATCTGTGAAAACTTCCCTGTAATTTATTTTTCATCAGTCCCATATTAAGAATTGTACCAAGTAAGTAGAATGTGGTAAAACATATGAGTCACTTTTATAACAGTCCACGAGAATTTAATTGCACAATGGTTGCCATACTTGTTTTGTTCTCAATAGAATGTTGAATGTGACCTCATAAGTAAGAAAAGGATTTTTTCTTGAAAATTGTATTTTGAGTTTCTGTATGATGTGTATTTTTCCTGGAAGCCAGGGGATCAGTATAAATTTGGGAAAATATTTTTTAAGGAAGCATATCCACCTTTTGCTTGAAAACTGTTTCAAAATATTCCCAATTGTAAGAAATGTACCTGTTTTATTCTTAATATGGCGTGATAGGCTCGATTTATTTCTTTATAAAAAATAAACATAAGACTTACTGTAATTATTCAGTAGATATTGCACCTACATCAGCATTTGAAAAAGAGTTCTCAACCTCACTACCAAAACAGAAATTGGTATCCTGCCTTTGAACTTGATCAGAAAAATAAATCCAAAATATAAACAGAGAGGCATTTCTTAACATTTTTCTTACGAAGTAAATTTTCGCATAGTACATACATTTCTTACTGCCAATAAATTCTTTGGTTAGAAGGAATTTTTACAACAGTATTAATAATATTTATTTGTAACATGTTTGTTAAATTCTTCCATTTTTAGATTGAAAAGATATGAATGAGTATCCTAAAAAAAGAAAAAGGAAGACTTTACACCCTTCTCGTTATTCAGGTCAGTGATTTATTTTCAAGTTGAGCTGTGGATTAATTTTCATGCAATTGTATTCCTATCTTATTTTCTCATAAATCATTGGATAAGAGTTCAATATCTGGGTCAACTTTTAGGTAAAAGAAAACTTCAAATAAATTCTCTGAATATATATTCTTCATTGTCTACCATGTGCTAGGCACACATCAGAACTTACAGCCAGTATTTAATCCTTACAACTTCAGGGTTTATAGATGTTTAAAGTTAAATATCCAAAGCTGTATACTTACCCAGCATTTTTGAGATTTGCCTGTGTGCTTCCCAAGTTTGTGCTTAAGGCACTGTTAACTATAAACTTGTTGGAAGATATTTTATATCATTTACATATTTTCCATCATTACAGTAATGTATCTTGTACATTACTTTCAGAAATGTGACCTTCCATTTTGATTGTAAAGTTTTAGATCTTTTGATTGAGATTGGCTTTGCTGACTTGGCAGAGAGGTCTTGGTGGTCATCTGTAAATAATATACCTCACATACATAAACTTGGGCCAGTCTCAGGCATTCCTCTTAGCCCACCCAACCTACACATTTTTCATATTTGAGGAAATTAAGCCTGGTTTACTACTTACTGTCCCCTCCCAGGCAAGACTTGAAATGACTATATTCAGAAGCCCCAACTGGTCCTCAGACCTTTTCCCCTATGCATTATGCTTTCTCTACAGTATGTAGCAGATCTTCTTGGTAGTTAATGCAGTGTTTTTTGCAGTTAACATGTTAATTGCATATTTATATTTTGTGAGATTCTGACAATAAGGCAAATGTATCCTTGTGTGCTTTAAAGTATTTTATATTGTATAATTTGTGGTTCTTTCAAAGTTCAGTGTAATATCAGATCTAAAATATAAAAGCTATCAGAATTTAGGGACATAGTAGTACTTTACTGCACATACTAGGAAAATTTATATATGTTAGATAAGGGAATAGCTAATTTAAATGTATATGTATTTTCCGTGCTTGAAATTTTTAAAATTTTATTTTATGTTCAGATTCCTCTGGGATAAGCAGAATTGCAGATGGATTCAATGGAATTTTTTCTGATCATTGTTATAGTGTCTGTTCTATGAGACAACCAGACTTAAAATATTTTGAAAACAAAGGTATATCTAATATTTTCCAAAATGTTTTTATTTAAATTGCTTTTATGTTTTCATTTATTCCCTATTTTAAAATGTGGGTGAGTTATGATTTCAAAATGAGCAAGTGTTTAAATTTGTTTAAATGTTAGAAAACAAAAGTTTTATATGAAAGCAAGTAAGTGAATTTTAATTTTTAACATTATTTTGGATATATAAATAAAAAGCACATTTTCTTAAATCTATTTTAGTTGGCTAGGAATTGGCAGCAAAGCAGAAGTGACCCAGAGTTGGGAGCGTTTATGGTGAAAGGTTAAAAATAGTGTTACACACAGTCCTTCCACTCAGCTATACCTTTCAGTCTGGAGGGCTAATAGAAAGAAAGAACAGAGGGTGAAGGGTCTGGGCTGAGGGAATAAAGGCTTTATTCAAACAGTAATTTAAACTTAAAATTCCTAAGTAACTTTAAAAAGTGTATTCTTGTCCCAATGGGGCATGGAAGCAAAATCATTTGCTTGTTTAGACAGATTTTCTGTGTCTGATATATGTAACATCTTTTCATGGCAAAAACTATGTCTTTAGTTTCTGTTGGAATTCAAAATTATACTTAAAATATTTGGTGCTCTGTGTTATAATAAGTAATGTTTAATGCTTCAATATAAATAATAAATGTTTTTCAAAATCCTTTTTACAGATGATGATTCTGATACAGAGACATCAAATGACTTGCCAAAATTTACAGATGGAATCAAGGCCAGAAACAGAAATCAGAACTATCTGGTTCCCAGTCCTGTACTTAGAATTCTAGACCACACTGCCTTTTCTACAGGTTAGGAAAACTATAAGTAATAGCATTTACATATTGTGTATAGATCAATGAAGAAATAATGCATAAAATAAATGTTTTGCTAGTTATTTATATAATAGGTCTTCTTTAGTAATAGTAATAATAGGCTTATTTTATTTTTCAGATAAATCTGCTGATGTTGAAATTTGTGATGAAGAATGTGACTCACCTGAATCAGTCAACCAACAGACTCAAGAGGAGAGTCCTATAGAAGTTCATACTGCTGAAGATGTTCCAATTGCTGCAGAAGTGCATGCAATTTCTGAAGATTATGACATAGAGACAGAAAACAATTCCTCTGAGAGTCTCCAAGACCAAACTGATGAAGAGCCACCAGCTAAACTTTGCAAGATTCTTGACAAGAGCCAAGCTTTGAATGTGACTGCCCAGCAGAAATGGCCTTTACTGAGAGCTAATAGCAGTGGCCTCTATAAATGTGAACTTTGTGAGTTCAACAGCAAATATTTTTCAGATTTAAAGCAGCATATGATCCTGAAGCATAAACGTACTGATTCAAATGTGTGTCGAGTATGCAAGGAAAGTTTCTCTACCAACATGCTTCTGATTGAACACGCCAAACTGCACGAAGAGGATCCATACATTTGTAAATACTGTGATTATAAGACAGTAATTTTTGAGAACCTCAGCCAGCACATTGCAGACACCCATTTTAGTGATCACCTTTATTGGTGTGAGCAGTGTGATGTACAGTTCTCCTCAAGCAGTGAACTCTACCTGCATTTCCAGGAGCACAGCTGTGATGAACAGTACTTGTGTCAGTTCTGTGAACATGAAACAAATGACCCAGAAGACTTGCATAGCCATGTGGTAAATGAACATGCATGTAAATTAATAGAGTTAAGTGACAAGTATAACAATGGAGAACATGGACAGTACAGCCTTTTGAGCAAAATTACCTTTGACAAATGTAAAAACTTCTTTGTATGTCAAGTATGTGGTTTTCGGAGTAGACTTCATACAAATGTTAACAGGCATGTTGCTATTGAACATACTAAAATTTTTCCTCATGTTTGTGATGACTGTGGGAAAGGCTTTTCAAGTATGCTAGAATATTGCAAACATTTAAACTCACATTTATCTGAAGGGATTTATTTATGTCAATACTGTGAATATTCAACAGGACAAATTGAGGATCTTAAAATTCATCTAGACTTCAAGCATTCAGCTGACTTACCTCATAAATGTAGTGACTGCTTGATGAGGTTTGGAAATGAAAGGGAATTATTAAGTCACCTTCCAGTCCATGAGACAACTTGATTATTCTCTTTAACTTCCATAATGTTAATGTAAAATAATAAATATGACTTTTTTAGAGACGTTAAAATGGATTATTTTAAACAATTTATGAGAATTGCCTTTAACAAGATTTTTTTAATTGTCCAATTTTCTTGGCTTTGCTACATTTTTTAGTATATAATTATATCCTAAATTTGGTCTTTTCAGTGCACAGGAGTTCATGGTAGTTTTAACGACTCCTGGTGACTATCATCCTGTTTCTTGCATGTGCTCTAATTTCATGAATTAATAAGAAACAGATGTACTAAAGAAACTAGTTTTCCTTCTGTAACCTTAGGTGCTATTAACTTCTTTAAACTCAAGACAAGCTCAGTTTTTCATGTAGGAAGTCGTTAAACTGCTGCACTACCAGCACTAAAATCCAACATAAATACAGTTAAGTCCACTTACATTCCCATTAATAAGAACCCAGACCATCCTTTCGCATTTCCCATTAGTAATCATCTCCAGCGTAATCACTGTACTCTCTATCTGTGTGATTCTTTTAATAACACTGGAAAGTCGGTGTTATAGTAGAAAGATCTGGTTTTCTTGTTGGTCTTTTTCTTTCATAACATTTCACAACTCCTTACCTGTTCACATTTCATTTTCAGTTATGCACCTACAAAGTGATGCCCAAACTTATGATGTCAAATCATTTATTGACTGAGAAAACCCACCAATGTATTAACATAGAATTAGGAAGGTCTGGGAGATAAAGGATTGCTGGCGTGAAAATGTATGCTAGTGTCTTGTGGCTACCATAATGAATTACCACAAACCAAGTGGTTTAAACAACAGAGTTTTATTGTCTCAGTTCAAGAGCCTAGAAATTCAAAATCAAAATGTTGGCATAGTTCGTTCCTTCTGAGGGCTGTGAACAAAGGATCTGTTCCCAGCCTTCCTCCTTGGCTAAAAGTTGGCTGTTTTCATGTTCACATGGTGTTCTCCCCATATGCAAGTCTGTCTCCAAATTTCCCCATTTTACAAGGACATCAGTGATATGAATTAGGGCTCTTCCTAATGACCTCATTTTAACTTGATAAATATTTTGAGTTACTGGGCCCAGGACTTCAACATATGAATTGGGGGGAGGGAAAGAAAGATACAACCACAAAAGCAACTTCTTAACTAGCAGTATCAAGAAGAATTGTGTATCACTGGCTTCAAATTTAATGAACACTGTTAGCTAACAATATTGTTTTGGAATATTGATATAGTTGAAGAAACATTTATGACCTATGGTTTTCCCACTTTAAATACCATGAGAATTTAGTCTATTTTGAGAATGGTGGCGGGAAAAAGTATTTTCAAAACCTATCATTTTTATCTTTACTATTTTTTTTACATGGATAACATTTTCTATTTTACTTTGTACACATAAATATTACCAGTAAACACAGTTGATATAGAGATGGACCGATGACTTTAAAAATGTTTTAAGAGAATTTAGGGGGTTGTATAAAACTAGCCATTTAATGGCTCAACTAGTGACAGATATAGAAACTTGTATTTAGGAGGGGAAAATTATTCAGGAGTAAACTGAAGGCCTTGGTTCCTGACAATGCCCCCCTGGCTTTTGATGCCAAAACCATTTGTGCAAAATCCCTGTCAGGAGAAATAGGATGAAGTGATTGGCATGTGCCAGTGTGGATGGTGGCTAGCCCGTGATAAAGGAGCAGGGATGGTGACTGGACACCAGACTGGTGGCTGCAATCATACACAGGACCCAGGGTGGAACAGCAGCCTGGGGAAGTCATATCTTCAGTGCACTCAAAAACCCATTTTTCTAAACTTTTCTAAAGTTTTCTAAATTTTTCTATACTTCTCTCAAACAGTGTATCTTTAATATTTTGTCACATATGCATAGCTGTATTCCTAGAAACTACCATTCCATCTGATTAACTTTCCAGGCAGGGCTGGCTGATACAAATATTTTCTAGAAGACTTAAAATCATAGTTTAAATTAGAAGAGAACCTTAGAAACCATCTGGTCTAATCCCTCTAGTTTCTGAGTTTCTCGTAGAAAGAAACTTAGGTTGTTATTAGGTCAAGGTCACAAAACAGTTATAGCATACAGGAGTGAATCCAAGTCATTTGACTTCTAGTCAAGTGATGTTTCCATTACAGCATGTTACATAAAAATCTAAGCTTTGTCCTTGGGATGTTTTTCATGACTACTTAACTTAGCCATTCAGTTGTCTTCTTGGTAATTGTTTTTATACTTTTTTGATATTTGTCCAAGTCTAGGAATTTGATTTTCAGGAAACAAACTTAAGTAATGCCTTGGTGGGTTTTTTAAAATTCTGTATTTTAATTGCTTTCATTTCATCAAGTGTTAGTAATCAGACTGTATGAAACTGAAAAGATTAAATCCAAGTTTTAGAAATATAATTTTGTGCTTTTTGATGAATCTGCAGCTTGAGGCAACATCCCACTGACAGCTTGTCCAATAAAATCTTTTGGCTTTGACTCAGCTTTCAGATAAATCTGACTGACTATAAAATTGCTGAGGTACCTGGTCTATATTTTTAGCTTAACAAACTTCTTTGGAAAAACAAACCTACCTAAAAGGAAATTTTTCTAACTACTTCTGGTTTTCTCCCTCTCAAAGACAGGCTTATCCACTGTACACTTTGTGACTTGAACCATGATTCAAGTGTGAGAAACCAACTGATAGTGATGTTTATTTGCACTACAATAGAATTCTTGGCAGCAGTAAACAGTGCTGATGAGTTTTCTTTCCTTGCTTTATCTTCATCTTGCAATGAGTTATTACTTTTGAAATTCCAAAGCATTTCCCTTGTATTTGGGGAATTTGAAATTCCCTAAAATTTCAAAGTGATTGTGTACTACTCACTAGCCTCTCTTCCTACTTGTAAATTTGCCAGTTTAACCATTTTAAATCGCCTGTCTTAGATTTCTCTGAATGTATATCATGACATATTAACCAGTTGCTCAGTTTCACTGGGCCTGTAGCAGGTTGTTAAGTGATTGCTGAATTGTGGGAAGATAAAGTATACTTAGGCTATTTTCTTCCAATAGATTAACACTATTCCTAATTTTTAAATCTGGTTTACAAAGCATTGAATTTCTTAATTCCTGGCACTTTACCATAAACCTTAATTTATTTCATCAATCTTACTACATTATGCAACTAGTTTAATGTAATTCTCAAACTACTGTGATTAATTTTAAAGGGATATTAATGCCTAAAAAACACTAAGTTACGTAAATTTGAAAAAACTAATAAAATCAAATGGCCACAATCCTCTTGGGAAGCAGATTGGCTTACCAAAAAACTCAATAGTTATTAAGAATTTAAGTGAAAATAAATAGTTAAGGCCAAATGTTAATGAAGAAGTAAATTTGGTTAGGTTACCCGACAAGTAACAGTCTCATGCCTATTAATTAAAAATAAAATTTGGGGGTAACTTTGCCTGTAACTTTCAGTTCTGATGACTGACGATACAGAGTATCTACAGGAGAATTTTTATTCACAGCTTTGAGTTTATGGACTTACATACACTTCTTGTATTGGTCTAGCTTTACATAAATTAATCTTTTAAGACATTAAAACCTAAGTGAAAAAATATGTACATTTGTGGTGTAAAATATAAATTCACAAAGCTAAAAGTTGTCACATGTAATTTACATGTTTATATGAAGTTATATGTTCAGTTTGTAAGTTTAAAAACAAACTTTTAGAAGCCTAATTAGAGTTGTTTGGAGTCTGCTTCCTACTAGAGATTTAAAAATAGTTTTCTCCATAAAGACTTCCCATTTTAAAGCGTGAATCACCACAACTTTTTAAATTTATTCTCCTTAATAACCCTACCTGAACCCAAAATAAATCACATTTCTGAAAAGTAATTTCTTCATTCTAAAAACAACAATTTTCTCACATTGCTAAATAAGAATATTGTATTATCTACTAGTCTAATCCCATACCTTAAGAGAGATGGTTATTTCGACAGCTTTTAAAAGATATTTTGTTATTACAACCTTTAAAAGTTTATTATTTATTTTTGGTTTTAAATAAGCAAATGAATATAACCTGGATAATCTTTTTTTCTTGCTAAAAATATTGAACTGAATGAATTATATCCTGAAAAATTTAATGAAAAGTATCTTTTGAATGAAACCCGAGTTTTCTAGTTTTTAATATCCTGATGGTGTCCACTGCTGAAAAACATTACAATTGGAAATAATTGATACTTTTGCCCTTACTCTTCAGAGTAAGCTGAGATCAGGAATTGGAAACATACCTATCAAATGTGATTTCTGGTAGGTAATTACTTTTTTCTTTTTTAATCCTTGCCTAATGGCCATTTACCATGCTGTTCTAAATTTTGGTTGGCAGAAATTGAGACTATTGAATTCTGTTTTCCTATCTACCCTGTTCATTTTATTTAGGGTTACCTCTTTATGGCATTATTCATGTTTATAAAACATTTTCCTCAATCTATATTCTGTGGCTGATTACCCTCATCTTTGCAACTCTTCCTCACTTTACGTGGGTTTTCAGAAAGTCTCAAAGATTAAGTCTTCCCAGTTAACAAGATGAGAATGGATTTTTCTCTAATTCTTCCTTCTCTTCTTTGAACTGTGTTAAAATAAGTTACTGTCTTCACACCACATACCATATCGCTTGCTTTTATACCTTGTAAATATTTTATGTATTCTTGTCTAATAGTTTGATTGTGCTGAATTTATAAATTTCAATGTGTCTTTTAAGCAGAATATCATTGCACAGATCTTATTAAATAATTCTTTATGGTTAAGTTCCTTATGGCACTAATCCAATGTTCTTTAGTGAACAACTAAAATGCTAAAGTAGAGAAACTAACCTAGAATGACAGAATGTTAGCCTGGAGGGTACCTCAGAGATCATCTAATCCAGACTCATAAAGTGTACAATATATTTTATTTTCATGGTTGTAAATTCTACATTGTAAAATTTAACTAGCACATCAAATGTGATTCATGAGTATTTTTACTTAGGACAAAATGAATGTTTTAAGAAAAAAGCATCTTGATTTAAAGAAAAACGTGAAGTAAATAATGATACATGGACATGAAAAAAATGAGTAGGTGATACATTAATGACTGAAATTTGAGAATACAAAATTCTGATCTGAACTTGTTTATAGCTTAGAAAAATGGTTCTCTAACATTAGTTAGACTTTTAAGCTAGCACAAACAGGACTGCTAACTCCCCAACACTTTTCTAAGAATTTTCTTTAGAAAAAGTTAAAATGTGCCATATTTTTTTTTTTTCATGTAATATATCAGATACCTGAAGAGAGAGAATGACATATTAGAGAGCACTGGACCAGATCATATAAGACTTTGATTTCTAATCCCTGTTCACTAACTATAAATTGTGTGACTGTACCCATGAACAATAGATGTAATATTATTAAATTTTTCTCAAATACTCCATGGACTCTCTGCAACTCCTTAAAAATTTCTATTTTACTACCCTTTGATTTAACAGCTATGGAATATCTACTATCAAGCCATTTACTCGGGGATACATAGATAAACTACGGTTCTTGTCCTCAAGAGAATTACCATACAGGGCAGGAAACTTTCTGTCACCTTTCTGAACTCCAATTCAGTTAGATATCAAATTGAGTGTCTTTTGTTTCTAAGTATTTGCTTAATGCACAATGCTACCATAAACATTCTTGTATGTGTTGAAGTGTTTTGGGTTTTTGGTGGTTGAGGGGAAGGCTTTTTTGTTGTTGTTTTGTTTTTGGTATACTTGTGATTAAATACTTCCAAAATGTTAAAAAGAACAGCTAAAGTTTATACTTCCATCAGCATATCATGATTCCCTACAACCTTATCAACAATTTCATACAACTTTTTAATTTTCTGCAAATCTGAGGGATATAAAGTAGTATGTTATAGTTTAAATTTGCATTATTTGATTACTAACAAGGTTGAAAATATCTTAATGTGCTTATGAATCATTTTGGTTTTTCACTTTGTGAAATGCCTTTCTATATCCTTTGTTCATTTTTCTACTGGGTTTTCTGGTTAATTTTCAGAAGTTTTTTATAGATTTTAAGTATTGGTCCTTTGTTAACTACATACACTGCAAAAAAAATGTCATCCACCTGTTACTGACGTCTTTTGTTGAACAGAAATCTTTAATGTAGCTAGATCATATTTTCCCTTTACAGGTTGTGCTTTCTGCATCTTATTTACAGAATCTTCTCTAATGTCAGAAAATTATTTTTCTACATTTTCTCCTAATAATTTTCTGGTCGTACCCTTCATGCTTAGGTCTGGGTTTCTTTATGTGTAGCTATGATTCCAGTTTTATTTATATTCATTCAAGTGAGCCAATTTCCCCAGTATTATTTGTTAGATAATGCATCTTCCCCCAGTGATTCATGATACCAATTTCACAATGTATCAACTCTTCATGGGCTGTATCTGTATTCCTTATATTCTTTTGTTCGTTCCTGCAACAGTATCACATGCTTTAACAGTAAGAACATGCTTTAAATATTATGGCTTTGTAATTTGTGCTAATATCAGAAGTGTGAATTTGTTCTCTCCGCTCTTCTTTTTGAGAACTGCTTTAGCTTTTGGTGACTTTTCCTTCCTTGTCAATTTAGAATTAGTTCCAATTCCATCTAGAGTCTTGTTGGAATTACATTAAAATCTTTCCTTTTGTAAACATTGTATATTTCTCCATTTACTAAGGTTTCTTTTTAATGTTCTTTTTAATTTTTTCATAAAGGTCATATGCAGTTTTTAAGTTAATTCTTAGATTTTTTACAGTTTTGGTTGCTTTGACATGCTTATTTTCTAATTGGTTATTACAGGTATATAGAAGGCTTCTGATTTTTTAAACATTGGGTTTTGTATATGGAAACCTTGTAAGGTTTTAGTCTTAGTTCTAATAGGGTCTTTGTTCAATTTTTAATGTACAGAATTTGTCAGTACTTATAATAAGCAGAAGTAGCAATAGCCGGCATTGCTTTTTTGTTCCTTGTCTTGGATGTAAGACTCCTAAAGTTTCCCCAAGAAGTACATTTAATGCAGGTTTTTGTAGGTGGCCTTTATCAAGTTTCTTAGTTTTCTTTTTTCACACCTACAGCACCCGGTATTCCTAGGTGGTCTCCCATCCAAGTACTAACCAGGTCTGACCCTGCTTAGCTTCCAAGATCAGATGAGATCAAGCATGTTCAGGGTGGCATGGCCATAGACCTTAGTTTTCTAAGAACTATATTATATGTAGGTAAAAACATTAGCAATGACTATTTCCGCACCTATTGAAATAAACATGTGTTTCCTCCTTTAGTCTACTATTATAAATTACACTGGATGATTTTCTGATGTTATTTTTCTATCCCTAGGAAAACTTGACAAAAATTTTTTGAATATAATGTTGGATGCAGTTAGCTAATATTTCATAGATGTTTGCCTTTAGATTCATAAGTGTGATTTTCTTTACTTATAGCTTCTATCCAGTGTGGTGTCAAGGTTATTCCAGTCTTATAAATTGGGGTGTTTCTTCTCCTGTTCTATACTCAGCAAAAGACCTGCATAAGAGTAATCTTTTCTTTAAAGATTTGGTAAAAAGTTACCTTGAAAATCATCTACACCTGGCTTTTTTAATATGGGAAATTGCCATTTTAATTTTTGAATGCTTATTGGTTTATTCAAGTTTTCTTTTTATCTTGGGCAAACTTTGGTATTTGATGGTTTCCCAGAAATCTTACACTTGATATGTTTTCAAATGTATTAGCATTTATCATATTATATATCTAGAGTTATTTCCCCTTTGGTTCATGTCTCCCCTCATTTTTGACATTCAGTAACAGATATGACAGCCTTATGTCAAATTTATAATTTTTTGAATAATTAAATTTGTTTTTGTAATCTCTTTGTTTCAGCTTTTATATTTTAATTTTTTTCTTCTTTATGTTTACTCTGCTGATTTTTGCCTATGAGTCTGTTCCACAAAAAAGAAAACCAGTGGATTAAATTCTTATTACTTATTATACTAAAACATTTATTTTTATAATTTATAACATGCAATGTCACCTGTTTTAAAGTATACTAATTATACTAAACATGTAATTATTATTTACAGAACTAATAAAGGGATCCATCATGATTTTAAAAATTCAGACAATATAAATAAAGTAAAAGATCCCTTTGACATCCTCTATGCTCAAAACTGATTTGAGTGATTAAGGGTTCCATATAGCTATTAAGTGGCATAGCCTAGATTTAGACTGAAGACTTCAGATTTCAAGGTCTGCAATTTTCCATTAAAATATTTCTTCAATACATATTTGTTGAACAAACATATGAATATCTCAAGGGTGGTGAATGCTTTCACTCTCTAAATGCTGGTTGATGCTTGAAATTCATCCTTAAAATTTCATTTCTTTTTGCTAAATGCCTTAACACCCTTGTAAATTATAGTGCTTATCAGTTAGGATTGTTATTAGTGTTATTTATGTTTTATTAAGAATTAAAAACATAATATATTACGTTTTTCTCATTATATACAGGCTCAATGCAGAAAATGTGAAAACAGGCAAGTATAAAGGAAAAATCACATCACCATCCAGATGTAAAATATATGTATTACATATGATTTACAAACATTTTTATATACTGTGGTAATATGGTGAACATTTCTCTATGTTAAGTATATTTTTAAAACAAACTTTAATAAGTATGTCATATTCCATCCTGTGCATGTACCATAATTTATTCAACCCATCTCCTATAGAAGAACACTTGGACTGTTTCCAATTTTTCATGATTTTTAAATATTTTGATTATTATATATTTGCATTTTTGAATATATTTATTTTATTGTATATTTATAGCTAATATCTGTCCACATGTTTCTTTTCCTAGGATTGCTGGGTGAAAAAGCCTTCACATTATAAATGTTTAACCTTTTTGCCAAATAGCTCATAACAATGTGTCAGTTTGGAGACTGTATAAGTACCCGGTTATTCAACCAAACACTAATCTAGGTGTTGCTGGGAAATTATTTGTCATTAAAATCTAGTCAGTTGACTTTATGTAAAGGTAATCTGGGTGGGCTAATCCATTCAGTTAAAAGGCTTTAAGAGTAGAACTAAGGTGTTCCTGAAAAGGAATGCTGTCATAAACCGCAGCTCTTGCCCAAGAATTCCCATTCTGTCCTTACTGATGGCTTGCTGTACATATTTTGGATTTTCCTAGCCAGCCAGCCCTCACAAACACATATCCCAATTCCCTGCAATAAATTTCTTACCCTATAAACCCTGATACACACTGAAACTATCCTGCCAGCAGAGTATGAGACTGCTCTTGATCATTTGCATCATAATGTGAAGTTTTTAGATAAACAGACAACTTTTGATAGATCACAATTCCAAAGATTCCTAGCAGAAATGATTAACATACTGTGTTTATGTATGTGTTTTTTTGTCTATGGTGTGGAGAGAGTGGGGAGAGGAGATATGGGATTAAAAAACATAAAATACTGTGAAGTTAAATGATTCCAGCTTATTTCGCAATTATGTCTAGAGCATTAAGTATATTGCTAATGTTAAAAGCCATTTTTTTAATGGAATGCCTCTAATTCCATCAATGAATTGGGTCCTTTAATTAACATCGTGTGGAATCTCTGTATAATCCAGAACCCACAGATCAACCAAAGTAACCTTTTAAAATATAAATCAGATATTACTCCACAAGCTTAAAACAGAAAGATATTGCACTTAGAATAAAATGTAAACTTCTGATCTTGGCCTATATAATTTTACACCTTCCTTTCTAAACTTATTTCCCCCAATCTCCTTTTCCCTCACTTCATCCAGACATACTGGCCTCTTTTCTTTTCATCAACCATACCACTCTCTTTCCTGTGGACCTGTAGACTTCTCTGTGTCCCCCTAATTTGGGCACTCTTCCTCCAGTTATTCCAAGGATTGGCTTCCTGGGAAAAGTAAGTTAATATTACTTTCTCAGAAAGGACCACCCTGTGTGGCTTAGTCTTCTACATTTTCCTTCAGATAGTCTGTCCCGTTGCCATTTTTTCTTCTCCAGAGTGTAAGCAAAGTCTGAAATGATCTAATTTACTGCATTTGCTTTTGATATTCACCTATTCTAACAGAACAATATTTATCCGACTCTTATTATATGCACAGCACTGTTTTAAGCACTTTACATGCTATTAACCTGTTTAATTTTCACAACAACCCATAAGGTAGGTATTATTAGTACTCCAGTTGTATAGATGAAGTACCTGAAGCTCATGAAGATGAAGTGGCATCACTTGCAAAACTGCCATCTCACTTGCCAGCTCTAGAAAAAAATCCCCAGGACGTTCTGTTGAACCATGTACAGACCGGCAGCAGCAGCAGCGCCTCAAGAATGTTAGAAATTCACACTCTCAGGCCTCACCTCTGGCCCAATGAATCAGAATTTGCAGTTTAACAAGATCCCCAGGTGATTCCCAAGTATAAATTTTGAGAAGCACTAGGCAAGGATGCTTCAATTTCCTAAGTCTCACCTTTAATTCCACACACACACACACACTCACTCACAATTGTGCTCCAAGCCCAGAAAGCCAACTGCACAGAAAAGAGAGTAGTGGAGAGGTCAAAAGGTTTTCCATTATGCTATTGGCCCAACAAGCAAGAATCCCTCTTGTCCCGTAGCCCCAAGCCCGCCTCACCCCACCTCCTTTTAGCATTCCTTGACTAAACTAGCCGTTGGCCGCTACCTATGACTAGGCTGGTCAGAGCTTTAGAAACACTGAAGAGAGAAGAGAGGGGGAAAAACAGAAGCTGGGCGGCTGGGGGGATGAACAGCAAACCATTGCTCTGCACCATTCCCTGCCCACAAGCCTTGCCTTCGGCCCTTAACAAAAATGGCGCTCGACATAGGTGCACTTCCGGCAACAGAGCCAAACAAAATCGCGTAGGGCAACAGACCGGAAGTGGCCACCTTTTTGGCACTCCTGCTACTTCTTTCCCCCGCCCCATCCTCCCTTAAGAGGATGAGGCGGCCTGAGGGCTGTGGCTGAACTGCATTTGCTGGGTGACAAGTCGGAACTAGGACCTTGTGAGTGCCCTCTGTCTTGGCCGCTGGCCGTTTTACTTCTCTCGAGGTGACCTTCAGGCGGCCAGGGCCTGGACTGGGGAGTCGTGCGCCGAGTGTTCTGTGACGAGGCGCCGCCGCGGTCCTGCGGGAAAGGAGCGAACGAGCTGGGCCTGCGGGTGGCTCCGGCCCGCGGATCCCGCGAGGCCGGAACCCGGGGCGTGGGGAGCCCGGTCCGGCGCACGCGGGGCGGTGGTGGGGGCTGGCCCCCGCTCTGCCAGCAGGGCTCTCGTGCCCGGTGTGGGAGGTGTGGAAGGCCTTTCCTCAAGGTACGTGGTTCTTACCGGCTGAACCGGGTCGTTGCCGTCACCCTGCCTTTCCCATGTAGCTTCTTCGTTCAGTGGGTTCTTGATCCTCTGGAACGCTCAGCCTTCCTTATGGCCACTTAGCTGCATTCTTCACATACACACCAGGGTTGGACTGTTGTTTAAACATTTTTGCTTGGTGTCTTTTTCATGAAAAGCTGCCTGAAAAAATTTTTTGTTAAACTTCCATTTCTTGTAGTTCTTGGTACTTTGGCTGGAAACAACAGTGCTCGATTTAAGCCTTGACTTATTTGTTGTGATGAGAATTTCTTCTTTCTAAACGTCAGTATTGAATTATGATCTTGGAATTTTATTTCTTCACTCTATGTATCCACCTCCACTCACAGAGCTCCAGGTGGAGAAACTTAATAACTTACTGTTTGTGAACTTGGCTTCATCTCACTAATCTTGTTCCGTGATATACTTAAGGGTCACATGTCAAAGTTAGCTTCAGTTAGTTTCATCTTCACCAAAAGGAAATAAAGTAGAAATTGCAACCAAGATTTTGGCCAGTGGAGTTCACTTATTTTAGTGGAATGCCACTCAAAAGAAGTCTGACTAAAACAGTTCTCCCCAAAAAGCAATTATCTCAAAGAATTTTGGTAGTTTAATTTTTCATTGAGGAGTTAATCAGTATCGCTGCAAAGTGTTTTTAATTTGCAGGTGTTTGTGATCCAGTTTAATTTGTGCACGTCTAACTTCATTTTTCCTCCTAGTAGCATAATGGCAGAAACTGCTTCTCCACTGAAGCACTTTGTGCTGGCTAAGAAGGCAATTACTGCAATCTTCGACCAGTTACTGGAGTTTGTTACTGAAGGATCATATTTTGTTGAAGGTTAGTTTGTCTAAATTTTTAAAGTAATTACTGTTGAAAATATACAAATGTGCATTATTCTTTTAACCTTAGTTACTGAACACATATATAGGGCATTGTGTTACATATATATTAGAGATAACATTACAAATAAAACTCATTTCTGCCCTCCAGAGGAGGAACATTAAATGATATTAATGACAACTAAGAAATAAGTGCTTGTATGTGAGGCGCTATTCTAAGCACTTTATTAACAACTCATTTTATATTCATTATACATAATATAAATTAATTTAATTATAATTAAATTGGATAAATTTAATTTGAATTATATTATTTCTTAACTCATTTCGGTAACATTAATACCCATTGAATCTTCATATCAACACTGAGGCGCAATTTTAATTACTCTCATTTTAAAGATAAAAAAAAAAACCAAGATTCAGAAAAGTCAAGCAACTTTCCCAAAATCAAACAGCTAGTAAATGCCCAGACTAAAAATCTGGCAGCCCATGTTTAACGATTATACTTATCTCCTCCCCAACTCAGCAGTTAAGCCAAGATCTCAGACCTGTCTTATTCTCTCAAATGAGGCTGGGATGCTGTGGAAAAAGGGTAAAAGTTTTTGTAAAATGACTGTAACCGTTCAAACAAAGGTGGTAAGGAATGTCTAACCAGGAAATACTGCTTTAGAGATAACTATTGAAAACTTTTTCTGATTCTTAAGATTACATGACCTCAAGGGTACAATGAAAAGGAAGGGATTCTGTAAACTTCTCTAGTGACAGTGGGGAAACATTTGGTAGGTTGGTAGAATTAAACTTTTTCCCTTGCCCATCCTAACCCTCCCTCACCAGATTTTGACTTCCTTGTGGGTAGCGATCATGCCTTATTATGGTATGTCTGTCACCAAATCAGACACAATTCAAGTTTTGCTGGAATGAGAAAAGAAAGTACTGGTATAGATTATGTTTCCAATTTGGAAAGAACTTGAACTGGCACAGTGACTTTGAATAGTATGTTATTATAAAAGAGTTGATAAGTGAAAATGAAGTTAAATGTAATATTTTGTGTATAGCGAGCCAGTTACAAATTGAGCATTATGCTAGGAACTAGTGAATAGCAGCTTTAGATTCTGAATTTGATTCTGCTGGTTCTAGAACCTCAGAAAAAAATATTGTAGAAAAGACAAAGCAAGTAAGTTAGGAAGATCATGGAAGAGCAAGAATAAAATGAAAAAGGTGAATGTAATGATATTTAAGCAATCTTCACCAAATTTCACATATTTTATTAATGCACTTGAAAAGTATAATGAGATATGTAAAGTGTAAGTTGAATTAGATGAGCACTGGGTAAACTGTATCAGTGTTTGTCTCTCATTGGGACTATTCAGATAGTCAAATGAATTTCCATGTTTTTATGTGCAAAATGAGATGATAAATATAAAACTGTTAGCATGTGTATTCCTGAAATAGAAACAAAACTGAAAGGCATTTTTACTTTTCAAACCCAGGCTTTTTTCCACTTATCTCTATACTTGGAGGAAGGGAGGTTGGAGCGAGGGGGTGGGATTCAATCTGCAATTCTTTTTTATGTGAAATGAGCTGTTTTGCTCCATCCCTGTGGGAAGCAGACAAGAAGCGATAAGGTAGCAAAGTCTGACCTAGCTTGTAGACCTTGAACCATATTTTTATTTCTTGGGGGTGCTTGTTTAGACTTGATTCTTTCTTACCACGTGGATCCCTGTTGTCAGCTCAAGATTTGAAGATCCAGTCAGGATGGGGACAATAATTGATGAATAGTAGGTTCTAATTTTTCTGTTCAGAAATACATTTTTGTCTTAGTTGGATATTTTGTATTTTTGAGGCCAAGGTGAATAATAGACACCTTTTTTAACTGGGCCCCTATAGTTCTTAATTTTTAATTTTTTGGGCAGCATTCTTATGACCCATTGCAAGGAAGCATTCACATTTTATCAGATATTCAGATACAATGGGTATTGTTACTTTTCAAATGGCATATTAATATAGAACAAAACAAAAATATGTGCATATCTTAGGTATTCTGTTGTATAATTAACTTAATATTTGTTTATATCATTTTTTCTGATACCGTTTCAATTTCATAGCAACATACAGAAATCCAGAACTTGATCAAATAGCTACTGAGGATGATCTGGTGGAAATACAGGGGTATAAAAACAAGCTTTCCATCATTGGTGAGGTGCTGTCTCGGAGACACATGAAAGTGGCCTTTTTTGGCAGGTAAACCTGTATTATTTCTTCTCAAGAGTAGTTTCCAGAAATCAGCTTCTCTTGGTCATATCCCCATCTTTGTTTCTGATGTTTCAGTAAGTGATATTTTCTCTGCAATAGTTTCTGCCTGTGTTAATTGTTAAAGCTATTAGCATGTAAGAGAATTTGTTCATTTTAGCTCCCAGTATAAAATGAAACTTTATGAAGGTCAGTCATAAAGTTTTTATTTTTAAGGATGCTCATCTCTAAGAATTGGCTTCTTAGCCAATTATAAGAGTGGAAATACAGCTTATGATATATATAATTTGTGACTTTTTTAAGCTTCTGCTGATTATCAGGTGTGTCTTGCAAAAAAATTCTCAGCCTCATGATTCCCGGGGAGAGAATGGGAGGCACCATTCATTATGTAACCATCTAGAGTGATAGAGTGATCTCTGCCACAGCTTCTATATATCTTTAAGGCTCATTTGTTAACTACCTATGTACCATGTAGTCTGTTAGGCACCAGGAATGCAAAGACAATACTTAGGCCCATACTTGGTTGCTTAAGTATTGTGTGCTATGTACCAATGGAGGCATTTGTTTACTCACTGAACTAACCTCATAGGCCTTCTAAGCTATTTTTCATCCTAGGGCTTTAGCACTTGCAATTTCTTATGCCTAGAATTCTCTTTACCTTGTTCTGTCTATGTCTTGCTTCTTCTTAGTCTTCAGATCTCATCCTAAATGTTACTACCTCAGAAACTTTCCCTTATCACTCTATCTAAAGTATTCTTTCTTAGTTATTCTCTACTGAAGCACCCTGTTTATGGCTTTAAAACATTTTCACAGAGCTCTGTTTTGTTTGTTTTTATTGTCAGTTTTTCTCACTTGACCATACATTCAGGGCCTAACAGTCTAGGGCGAGGTAGGTCTATTAAAGAGGCCCTACCTCAGATTTGTGTGGAGTAGGAGTGGGAGGGAAGAGGCCTCCTGGAGAGGTGATGACTCAGTTGTCCTACTGGAGAAAGAGAAATAGGTATTTAACTGCATGTGAAAAAGGTTCAGCCCAGATTTAAGGAGATGGGTCATTAGACCACATCTTATGTTGGGTCAAGTGTCATAGAATTTGGGGCTGTGATTTCAAATTGCCATAAGAAATAAAGTTAGAAAAGGCAAGGATAGCTTTATGGAAAAGGTAGAATTTGCTTTCTGCTACTTTATTTTTCTGGGATGTACATTGCTAATATTTGTGTAAATCAAATTGTCAACTCTCATGAAAAATATAATCTGATGAAATTTTAACAAAATTTGAATTCTAGAAAAGTCAGTCTTAGACCCAGTGGAAGAACAAAGTATTTACTGTTACGTTTTGTTTTTCATGTTACATTTTGTATATTCATTCTTCAGGACAAGCAGTGGAAAGAGCTCTGTTATCAATGCAATGTTGTGGGATAAAGTTCTCCCTAGTGGGATTGGCCATACAACGAATTGCTTACTAAGTGTTGAAGGAACTGATGGAGATAAAGCCTATCTTATGACAGAAGGATCAGATGAAAAAAAGAGTGTAAAGGTATTATATTTGACCTTAGCAACATAATGTATCTGAAACAATGCTTGTGTTCTTAAAAAACTATTTTATAAGATATCTGCATTTCTGGGGATGGAGGAACTATTAATGTATCTATTTATAGCTTTTAAAACCATCACTAATATTTTTAGTTCTCTAAAATTCTTTTGCTTCAGAGCTAAATTACTGGGTGAAGAAACCCTGTCCTTAACTTAAAATATAAGTAAATTAGAGTTGTAAGCTTATTAAGTTTTAAAAATAATGTTCCCAATGAAAAGAACATTATTGAAGTGTGTCATTGCTATTTAATCTTAAATACTGTCTTTTTAAAGAAAACTTTGTTTAAAAAAAGGATGAAGAAGTACAAATTAGTAGTTACAAAATAGTCATGGGGACATAGAATACAGCTAGGGAATATAGTCAATAGTATTGTAATGGCTGTGTGTATTGTAATGGGTGCTAGAATAATTGAGGGGATCACTTCATAAACTGTACTGTCTAGCCAATGTACTGTATACCTGCAACTAATATAAAAATTAAAAATTCGAGCCCTTAGAATTTGTTTTTGAAATATCTGTGCCTTTAGAAATTATCTTCAGAATATTTAGTAAACATATTTATGAATAAATAATATAGGTTTATCAGATAAGGGCCAATAGCAGTTCTTCATATGTCATAAATTTCTTAAGGAATTCAGTGCCACTAGATTTCAGACACACAGAAAAAAATTGTATATAAGATGTCGACTGGAATGAAAGCAACTGGTAAAAGCACTGACTATGGTTACTTTCTTTTAAGTCTTCTTTCCCACAAATGCAAAGATTCAGTGTTTGAAGTTCCATGCCATTTTAGTTTTTGGTAAAATGTAGGTGAATTCATGGGTCTGGTTTTTGTGTTGTGAGTTTACTGTTTCTAGATCAGGTAATGATCTGTGTAATACTTTTCAGATCAGTAGTGGGGAATAAATAAGATGGTGTATATGAAAATATTTTTCAAACTTTTAACCCATACAAATGAAGAAATCACGTATTATGTAATCAAGATTTTTAGCAAATCAGAATTCGACCTGTGCTTTAGATCCTCAAAGTTAAGTGTGCTATGATATTTTTAAAGAAATCATTCATTTTTTCTGATTGGTGCTCTGTACTTTCAGTCCTCTTCCTTCTTGCCCTTTTACTTCACTCCTCTACTCCAAAATTTAAATTTGTTTACTTAAAGGTGTAAATAGATTTTGAGTCTTGTGCTCTAATAGTTTACTTAGTAAAAGAAATGCAACAATAATAGCTAGTACTTTATTGGATACTTGGTATGTACCAGGCACAGTTCTAAATACTTGCAATAACTGAAACCTTACCACAGTTCGGTCAGATAGTTTAATTTAATTATCTTAATTTTATAGGTGAGGCAACAAGATTTTAGTACAGGTTTATAATTCTATCAAAAGGTTTATGAAAGCAAGCAGAAAAGAAAAAAACTACCTAACATTGTCACTATGGAGATTTATTTCAACCCTGATCCAGGACTATCGTGCTCATCTGAAAATAGATATTTCTCTTTAAAATTTGATACAGACCACAGATGAACCGTAGAGGGTATGCGTGCTGATGCCTTTTCCTTGATTAATGATGATTCTTCTGTTCTTTTTTTTTTTTTTACTAAGCAATGCACGTTCTTTTTAGAAGAGTCAGAAAGTACAAATAGACAAAAAGAAAAGCTCTCAAAACCACTTCCCAAAACCAGTGGAATTACTTTGGTATAAAGTTAAATTTGTGTTTCTTCATATTTTTGAAACAAAATCATTTTATATCGTGCTATTTTCTGATTTGCTTTTTTTTTCTCTTGATATATTATAAATTTCTTTTCCTACATAAAATATCAATTTCAAGGATTGCATAAGACTCTATTGCCACAGTTTTATTTTGAGGGGCATTTAGAATGTTTATAGCCCTATTTTTGCAGAATTTGTATGAGTAAACTGTGTAAAATGTACCAATATTTTTTCCTACTCGGTAATTTTAAAACTCAGAGTTTAAATCTTTAAAGATTTCTCAGGTGGTTTTATTTCAAATTATTTGAAGTTCTACTTTTTGTATGTTTTGCAAAAATAAATATTGTACCAATCTAGTATTTAAAATTTTTATTTAATTTTATTACAAGTAAAGTTTTGTTTTTTTCTCTTCCTCATGCTTTAGACAGTTAATCAGCTGGCCCATGCCCTTCATATGGACAAAGACTTGAAAGCTGGCTCTCTCGTGCATGTGTTTTGGCCAAAGGCAAAATGTGCCCTCTTGAGAGATGATCTGGTTTTAGTGGACAGGTAAAATTACATATGAATTGCATTTTCTCCTATGAAGGTATATTTAATAGAATAATGCTGCTTGCATTTAGTATGCACATTAAGATTTTAAATGTTCAATTGCTGCTTTGCTCTCATTTGCAAGATTGTTAACCAACAAATAAGATATTGGTTTTTGTATTTTAATGATATTATAAGAGTGCCAATTTTTTTCTATTAAAAGAAATTTTGAGAATGGCCACTTTTTTTTGTTTGTTTGTTTACCTAGACTAACTTTGTAGTTTGTGTAAGTGACTGGACCTTAGAGATTTTCTAATTCTAGATACCTAGATAAATAATTCTAAATAGTTAATTTTTTAAAGTAGGAATGAATTCATTCTTGAGAGTGAGTTTCCCAAAATAACTTTGCTGGCCAATTCTTATAGCTTTGCATTGTTCAAGAATTAATCGAGTACTCTTCGATTTTTTTCCCCAACTCTTCTGATTAATCTGCATTTATTATATATATTTTAAATCATCCTACTACACTGATACTTAATAAAATGATAATGTATACCTGTTAAGCAATGTCATTAACCAAAAAAGGCAGTTAAACAGAGTTTTTTTAAATTTTAATGTGTTCTGTTTTCTTTAGTTAAAATTTCAGTGTCCTATGGGAAACCATTTTGTTTTTGTTGATGGGCTCTCCATTTAATTGGAGATTGTTTCAAGTAATCAGAAATAGCTCAGTTGAGAGAAACTGCTTGTGAAATAAAACTATTTGGTTTAAATGTAGTAATAATAGCAAATTAATTTTGCTTTATTTCATGGCCAGGTTGTATCCATGACACCAACCTGTCAGTTTGCCAACTTGTCACAGGATACATCAGGCCAACCTATAGATAGTTGCACTATAATTTTAATAGTAAAAATTGTATATTAAGGTTATGTCTAGCAGGTGATGTTTTATTTTTCATTACTTATGCTTATAAACACTTAGTCTTCTCTGAGCTGTACTGCTGGACATAGCTGCTTGTACCTTCATTTTGATTATGTATTAGCCTAGTTTGGGTGTTTTGTACTTATTTTTTAGTCTTCCAAAGCATAAAAATTTTAAAGATTAAAATATCAACCATGTTATTTGTTTCCTTAAAAACATGAGGTTATTTGTCTTTAGTAAATAAATTTTTTTAGCATTTGCTGTCAACTGGATAGGTTCTTATCAGCAGAATAAATATATAGAATTATATAAAGCATATACCCTCAACTTACCACAGCTGCTCTCTTATAGGTGAGAAAGTAAATCTCCTAGGCTTCATACTGATGATTGGTAAAAATTCTGTCCTTTAGACTTTAAACAGTTTATAAAAGTTTGAAAAGTTGTCTTTCTATAATCCACATTTTCTTTTTAAAAAACGTAATTTTTATTTCATTTCCATTAGTCCAGGTACAGATGTCACTACAGAGCTGGATAGCTGGATTGATACGTTTTGCTTAGATGCTGATGTCTTTGTTTTGGTTGCAAACTCCGAATCAACACTAATGAACACGGTAAGATTTAATCATGTTATATTGTTTGAGTGGTAGGAAAAGTGAGGGAAATCCAAACCTTAGATCAGGAAGAATTTCTAATATCAAGGGTAAATGAGGGAGTTTGTGGTTCCATGGGAGTGGAGGGGCTGGTTTTGGTCTCGAGTGTCCCCAGGATTTGATGGCAATAGCTTCTAGTGAATTTTGGAGTTCAAAAATACATCTGTTCTGTTAACGTTTACTGTGGTTATTTACCTGTTTCAGGAGTGGGCACCAAAATTGTTAGGATGCTGACTTAAGTCTCTTGAATAACGTTTAAACACTAACCACCTCACATCCCTTCTGGCAGGCAAGCGTTTTCTGTTTTGAGTTTTGTCAACTTTCTCCAGCTTTACCTGTCTAAACTCTAAACTGCTATCAAACTTAGAAGACTATTTATCTGGAATGTCTATAGCCAGACTCATTCCAATTAAACCCTCCAGATTTTAGATAATCTAATATCTAAAACTATGACTTTTAAAAATTGTTATTCATCCAAAGCATTCAAATGGGTGGATACCACTATAACTTAGGTGTTGCCAGCAAGACTTCTCTTTTGAGAAGTGGTATCCGGCCATTTGTGTACTATCTGGTCGCTGTGTTATTAGAGTTTATATGGCCCAGTGGCCCAATCTATATCTAGACCAGGCTCCTGCAACAACACTGACAGTTGTTTTCATAACCTGATGATATAATAGATAAATATTTAAAATCTGTGTTAGAATAACTCCATTATTTGGGTGTTAGATAAATTTTGATATATTCTGACTTTGGTGCCTTTGTTTATGCTGTTCTTTGCCCACAATTCCCCCCTCTTAACTTTTTATCTTTTCAGAAAACCTTATTATCACTACTTTCAAGCCCATCTTTGTCACCACTTCCTTATTTATGGAGCTTTTCATAATTTCAACTAGATATGGTGTCTCCTTCCTTCGAATAGTTCCAGCATTTATTTATAGTATTTATGGCATATACCTTTCTCTGTTGTTTATTAGGATGTGTGTCTTAGATTATTATTAATTTACTTAGTCTAAATCTTAAAAAAGATTAGAGGTAGCTTTTTGAAAATATAGACTGTCACATCTAGCAGTTCCTTTTATATCCTGCATTTAGCAGAGATGGTGAAATATTCTTTAAATTGAATTTCAAAAAAAGATTCATGGCAGGAGCAGGAAACTCTTTACTTTTCCCTTGTATTTTTATTTTCTCCTCTTTGAAAAGTTTAATGTCAGAGTGCTTTGAGATACCTTATCAATGGGTATTAATCACTGTTATCTAAATGGTTCAAATTTTTAAATAAAGCTTCAGTTATATATAAAAATACAAAAAAAATAGCTTTTAAATATGAACATACTGTTGGGCGTTTGATGTTTTTCAGGAAAAACACTTTTTTCACAAGGTAAATGAGCGACTTTCCAAGCCTAATATTTTCATTCTGAATAATCGTTGGGATGCCTCTGCATCAGAGCCAGAATATATGGAAGATGTAAGTTATTTTTTTCCCTTAAGTTTTGAAATATAGTCATGTACATTGTTATCTGAGAAAACTACCTATAGACCAGAACATTGTAAGCAGCTATTGTCTTACTTGAGAAAAGAATATAATTATAGAATCTAAAGTCAGTATGGGGTAGAGATGAATATTAAGCTACTTTGAAGGAAAATTGTATTATAAAAGTACTATTTATTCATTTTAGTTCTTGACACTTCATTTTTGTTTGTTTTAATTTTTTATTGAAGTATAACAAAAAGTGTACAAATCATAATTGTCCAGCTCAGTGAATTTTACTAATTTAACACACCTTTATCAGGATCCACATCAAAAAGCAGAACATTCCCAGCATCCCAGGATCCACCTGCTCTCTCCATTCTCTGTTCTCCCTCCCAGGGATAACCACTTATCATGTCTTCTTACACCTTAGGTTAATTTTTTCAGTTATTCAACTTTATGTAGTGGAATCATATCATATTTACTTTTTGTACCATGTTTCCTTTGCCCAACATTACATTTGCGATCTACATCCATACTGTTTTACATAGTTAAAGTTCATTCTCATTGCTGTACAGTATTTCATCCTGTGATTAACTACAATTGATTGATTCATATTGTTAGTGATGGGCATATGGGTAAATTTCCTGTATTTAGTTATTATGAATAATGGTGCTGTGCATATTCTTATATAAGTCTTTTTAGTGCACATAGTATATATTTCTGCTGGGTATATACCAGTGGTTCTCAGTGTGAGGGGTTAGACACTTTCGACCCCAGAGAATATTTGGCCATGTCTGAAGACATTCTTGTTGTCACAATTGATGGAATGTGCTTCTGTCATCTAATGGGTAGAGGCTAGGGATAATGGTAAACATCCTATATCACAGAATACCCGCCCCTCCAAAGATTTATCTAACTCAAAATGTCAATACTGCAGGGATCAGTAATCTATAGGCATATGTTTAGGAGTAGAATTGCTGAATTACAGGTTAAGAATATGCTGTTTTAGTAAACATAGCCTAAGAATTTTTTAAAGTGCTTGTACCAGTTTATGCTTCCACCAGCTGAATGAGAGTTTCAAGTGATTTGTATTCTAACCAACACTTGGTATTATTGTTTTTCATTTTGGTCATGCTGGTAGTTTTAGAAACTTCTTTTTAGAAAGAATAGTGTATCTGACACTTTGTCTATAAATAATATTTTATTTGCTTGATATACTACATTTTATGATTTTAATAATGGTATCTGGTATTTTAAAGAATTAGAAAACATAAAAAATGAAAATTCACACTATCCTATCACTGTTCACATGTTAGTTTATTTGCTTTCATTGTTCCCCCCACACCCAAAATTAGAATTTTGCTTAATGTGAAGCTTTATATTCTGCTATTATTGACTCTCATTTTATAATCATACTCTTTCAAATTGGTAATTCATTTAATCATCAGAGAATTAGGAAAGGTCATCCACAGGTGGTTCTTCCCCATTCTTATTTAGCTTAATTTTACTAAGTGTTAACATAGAGATTTCTTATCATAGCCATAATACTTAATTTATGAGATTTCTTATCATAGCCATAATACATAACCCTAATTTTAGCCCTTAGTCCTAATTCTAACACCCAGTGCTAACCGTAAACCTAACATTACAACTCTAACCCCTAGCTAATGCATTCTCTTCAACTTTAATTCCCAGCGTTTTTAAGAAAAGAAATATACTCTTTATGTCCTGATTTCAAAATAAATAATAGCTTCATTGTAGCAAATTTATTGTAGCACTTATTTCCTAATTTCGAAAGTATTAAAAGCCTCATTGTAGAAAATTTGGAAAATAAGAAAAATATAAGGAAGGAATTAAAATGCTACCCATTCTTGTGAGTGTTGGCCTGCATGCCACCTATTAATTTACATAAATATATACACATTTCTTTTTTGTTATGTAATCATGTACATCCTTAATACAGAATTAGCAACTTCTTCCCATGCCATTAAGTACTAATATTTGTCTATGATATGTTTCATAATGGTTGCATAGAATTTGATGGTCCATCAGAATTTTAAAGTAAATGTTCAAAGGGAGAATCATTTAAATTAAGAGACAGATTTCCTTTCACTAAGTATCAAACTTTATTAGAATTATAATTAGGATTTGTTAAGTATATGGGAACTATTGCTATGATATCACTATAAATGGAGTTTAGCATAGGCCTGTAGCTGTTATTTTTGTTTAATTATTAAAATTGTTTTAATACCCTGTTTTTCTCTAGGTACGCAGACAGCACATGGAAAGATGCCTACATTTCTTGGTGGAGGAGCTCAGAGTTGTAGATCCTTCGGAAGCACGAAATCGTATCTTCTTTGTTTCCGCAAAGGAAGTTCTTAATGCTAGAATGCACAAAGCACAGGGGATGCCAGAAGGTGGTATGTATTCATTATAGATTTCCTTTTAAAATACAAGTGTAGGTTATAAAAACAGTATGCTAGAAATCCCACCTTGTTATGTATTGGGTTTTTTAATCTTCACCTGACTATTACAGGTGGGGCACTTGCGGAAGGATTTCAGGCAAGATTACAAGAGTTTCAGAATTTTGAACAAATCTTTGAGGTAGGAATTTTGTGAATGTATCGGCTAATGTAAGACCCTAACGTTGGTTGGAGAGTGATCATAATGTTCTATTTTCATAATTTTTCTTTGTCAATAACTTTACTGTTATTTAGTGTAGTTACACAACAAGTGAAGCAAGGAAGGTTCGAAGAAAAGAATTCCCTGCAAAATGGATGATCCGTAAGAAATGAGAATTAAAGATTGTAATTTCTTTCTTGATCATTTTCCTTATGTATTTGTATTTCAATGAGAAACACTTTCTAATATTGCTTGTGTTTTACATTGAGGGAACTTCTCTATAGTCAGTAATTTGAGGCAAGATTAAACAAACGTAATGGCTATTGGTATGGAATAGAAAGAGCATAGTGAAGATCATTTTTTCTTTTGTACCATAGTATTTATAGACAGGTATAGAACATAGTTAATGTCATTTGATGGAAGTTTATTACATTTCTAAACTGTTGTTGCTTGTTAATTCTCCACACTTTATGTCAAATGTCCTGAACATGTGAATGAATACAAAAATAACTAAGATACAGATCCTGTACCTTAGGAATGTGATAGGAATTACTGAGGCACGTGAAAAGCTAATGTGTGTGCAGCATTGGGGAGGGAGGATACTTCTTTATGTTTTGGTGTAGTTTTATTCAGAGACATTAAAATTCATCCTGCATTTGACTCAAAAGTTCTTTAGGTGTTAAAAGACACAGATAATAAAAGACATCTAAACTCTTATTTAGCCCTATTTATCTCTGCTTAGATTATATATCCTTTTCACCCACAAATGAACACAAAAACTGCAGAACTTAAAAACTTCCATTTGTACTTATTCTTCCTTAAAAGCAGTAACTGCCTTTATAGTAAGGACATGAATGTTAAATGTACTGGGCAGAATTTTTTTAATTAAACATTTGTTCACTATCCCCCATCTTTAATTTGATGAGAAGCAGATTATTAGGTAGATGAAGACAAAGAGTTTAAGGAAGAAAAATCCAATACCAACTATCTTGGTGAGATCTGATTATTCAGAGGCTCCTGGAATATCAACAAATATCTTCTCAAGCTAGGCTATAGGATACATGAAGTCCTAGTTACCTAAAGACCATTGTTATCTGTTTATTTTCTTTCTTTAGCTTTCACAAGAGATTTGATGCTCTCCTCACTCTTATCAGTTATTTTATCCATAGGGAAAATATTGGGGAGAGGATCTGTTCTGTTTCCCTTGTCCTTCCTTACTTACTGACCTTTTCTTCCTTCCTTTCCTTCTTTTCTCCATTTCCTTCTCTTGTCTTTCCTTTCTTGTTTGTCATCAATTTCTGCTACCAGATCATATACTCTTCCATTATACATTTGTATCTTTTTCATATTGGTTTCTGGTACAGTTTTTGCTTTCCCAGCATATCTCCTTGAAGAGGTGGGAATGAGAAGAATAAAAAATGTACTATAGAGTGCTGGTTCCCAAACCTGGCTGATCTTGAGAATCGCATGAGATACTTTAGAGATCTGCAGATTCCTGACCTATCCTGGTTGCACTAGGATGGACCTAGAAATCTGTATAAATTCAAAGCTTTCCAAGTGATTGTAATAATCATGCAGACTTGGGAACTGTTCTTTTTAATGTTTGTAGGAGAAAATTGGGAGTTTACTTTTTTTTTAATCAGAAAGTCCATTTGGGGATCTAAAAATTACATACAGAAAAAAAACTGTTTATGAGCAAGAACTTTTAAATAAACTCATGGAAAATGTCAGGATTTAAAATTTGAAATGTGATGTGGTTCCATAGAGTAGTGGTTAGCACGTCCGCTTTACATGCAGAAGGCCCTGGGTTTGAGCCCCAGTGGAGCCACAGTCCATACCCCGGGCACGCCAGGCTCCGGGCACGCCAGGCCCTGGTTTTGTGCTGTGAGCTCGTGGGAAGAGACGCCCCGTCTTCAGAGATCCATAGGTCAGGGGTGGAAGTGTGTGTGTGTGGGGGGGGATTAAAAATCTAAAAAAAAGAAATTAAAAAAACAATTTGAACTATTTGTTTAATAGAAACTATTATAGATCTAAAATGAGAATCAGCCAGAAATTATATGAATTTACCTGAAGAAATGATCAAATAGGCCAAGAATTTTGTCTGGATGTCCAAAGCGTTTTAAATGAAATTGTGGTTTGCTTTTTGTTCTTTAAGGAAGACGTTAGGGCTATGAAATTGTCTTTGTAGCTTTGGACTATATTTTGGACTATATTCCATGGATTTCAGTATCCAGTTTAGTTTTCATTGTTTGTTTTTAATTATAGCTTTTGGAATTTCTTATTAAAATGCAGGAGTTAAAATTCAGATGTTTTAATTCTTTTCATCAACTTTTAGTTGTTTCTTGGATTCTTTGCATTGTGATCACCAGATATAGCCTTTATACACAACTTTCTCTTCATTTTTAGAATTCCCTTTTTTTATAGTCTTATGTGATGATTTTTGTGAAAAGAAAAACTGTACCAACCTTGTTTTTATCAAAACTGTCTGATTTTTGCCATGGACTTCTTTGAGATTCATTTGGTTCAAAGGAGCTAAATATTAATGAACATGTAGAATACTGAGTTAAACAAGGCTTGGAAATTAAATCAGGTAAAATCAATCAAGAAAATCATTGATTCTATTAATATGTTTTCTTGTTTTCAATCTCTGTTTGGACAGGTGTATATTCTAAATGCCATTTAGAAATCTAAATTTCTTTGCTTTAATATTTGGCTATTAACTATTTTTAATAGTTTTGGTTGTGTAAAAATATATGTATATATATATAGAGACATTTATCTGAATGGAGTGTAAGAGAAGGAAAGGTAAACAAATGAGGCTGAATGTTAACATTTAGTGTAAGTTGAGAATGGTGAATGTTATGTTATTGAATGTTTGGGATCTGTTATCAAGGGGTCTTGACAACATTTTACATTTTAATTACACATAAATATTAATATTTACATATGTGTAGCTATGTATGATTAATTACCAGCTGGTTTCTTTAGATGTTATTATAAAATCAGAAAACTATCTTAATTGAGATATAGTTATTGTTACAACGTATCTTTAATAAGTTGTAAAACAGTCTACAACATACCTTGACAAAATGGCATTGAAATTGGTTTGGTGTAGTATTTTAAACTTTTCCTCGGAAAATTAGAGTACCTGATAAAATAAGTCTTGGAACAGCTGCACACTATGTATATTCCCCATGGAGATTTATAAGCATATTATGTCGATTGAGGACTCTGAGAAATACTTCAATAAAGAAGCTTTAAATTAGCATTTCCCAAACATTTCAGAATAAAGTATTTCTTTTTCAGGTTGACTCGATGTTTTTCTGATCAGTGAGAACATCAGTGTGGATACTTTTTAATTAGAACAAGATTGCCTATTCTTTATACTTACTCATCTTGTATATTTTTGAATGAAGGAGTAATTTTTATATTGCCTAATAACTTTTGGAGATCTTCTTTTTTTCCTGTCTAGTCTAGCTCTAATACTGTGCTGTTATCTACAAATTTGGGGTCTTCATTGCTGAGATCTAGATCTACTTCATCGAGGAACAGAATTTCTTTTAACCTTTTTTTTTTTTAAATATTTTTATGCTTTTGTTATAATTGTTTATGGAGGTTAATTTAGCAGTTTATGAAACGGATATTTAAAGTAAAACTTACGTTTTGTTTTAATTGTTTAAAAAATAAGCAGTTTACACTTATTACACAATGTTTAATATTGTGTAGGTGTTAGTGGGTTTTGCTTTGGCATGTACAGAACAGGAATGCTGTAACTTCCTACCACAAATCTCCTCAGGATTTGTGATGTGCAGTGATGTATAAATGAGCTTAACCACAAGCAAAAGTGAGGCTATGCAATGGAAACAAGTAATGGTCTCTGAGATAAGGCTTTATAAACTGTTAACTAAATGAATTAACCTCATGAGCTCTATAGCTAAATAACAATTTGTTTTGTGTTCTATACCTTGAACAAAATACTGAAAAGAGAAGTTAAAATGGCAAAAAAGATTTTAAAAGTCTTTTCTATCTTAATGAAGTGAACAAATAATCATTTTAGAGACACGAAGCCTAGGCCTAGGTTATAAATAGTGCATTGGATGAATGTGTTACATACTGAATTCGAGATAGTAAGTATAGGACTAGAGTTTGAAGTGAATACCCTCTAAAACCTGAAAGCTATTTATTTTAATGAAGGATAGTAATTACTATAGGAAGTAATGACCACAATTTTGTACTAGTTATATGTATAAAGAGATTCAAGAAGTTGAATCCAAAGAAATATTGGAGTTGGGGTATATCTCTACATTTTAAAAGTTTGTCATAGAACATAAGCATGGCCTCTTACAAAACATCTATTATAGTTTTTGATGTTGTAACCCAGATCAACATTCTTTGATTATTCAAAGACTAGATAGTATTCCTCTGTAAATACTTGTAGTTTTCAATGTTATGTCAATTTCTATGAGGTAAAAATGAAAGGCTGATTTTAATTTAATAATTTTGCAAACATTCAATGATGACTCACCATAAATATTTTAAATAAAAAAGAATATGCACATATATTGAAATTGAAGCCAAAATTTTGCAGAATAAATATCTATCACTATATGTGATGCACTCTGTTATATTCTCTTCTATTTAAAAAGACTTTGGTCATGAAACAAACTGATTTGTACAGCTATTAACATGATGAGCAGCATTTAGCTTGAAAATGAAACAAACGAGATAAGGTATCATTGGGACTTGTATACACACACTATAGACCAATGACAATAACAGGATTATTTTTGAAATAGCTGTAGGTATTTTTCCAAAAACAATTAAAAATATTACTTAGGTTGTTACTTGTTAAAGAGTAGTTTTCAAATTGTTCAGGTTTTAATCTGTAAAAGTCCTTTTTAATAACCTATGTGAATGATATTCAACTAATTTTAATATGGTAGAATTTAATTCATAACTCAATTAAAAACTATATAGATTATTGTAAGTATGAGAAAATCAAGATAGATTAGAAGTAGATTAAAGACAATACAAATAAAATTAGTAATTCTAAAGGAAAAACTTTTTCTAACATTGTAAGTAGTACCCTGTTTATTTTTTAATATAGTTAAAAACCATTGCACATTACTGTGTAAAATTACACAAAGATATGAACTTGCTGTTTTAAAGCCCTTTTACTTTTGAATCTTTGTAATTTTTTTAACCTTTGCAATTTTAAGTTGTGTTTATCATGCATTTATTTTCTATCTTTATTTCTGTTTTGGTTAAAGTTATAAACAGCAAGTTTTTGTGTTTAAATTCCTAAAAATATTGGGATGGAATTACAGTAATGTGTTATGGCTTGGGCCCCTCGCAGGAGTGTATCTCGCAGTCAGCAGTGAAAACAAAGTTTGAACAGCACACTATCAGAGCTAAACAGATACTAGATACTGTGAAAAACATAATGGATTCAGTAAACGTGGCAGCAGCAGAGAAAAGGTATGAATTCATTTTATTGCAAAATAAAAATGTAACTGTCCATATGAATTCCTTAAACTAAGCTTTTAAGTTTTATAAATACTTTTCCTACTAAAATCAACCTTGTGGGTTTAACTGATGCCTACTTGCATGTTTTTAAGTGAATATTTTAAACTAAATATTTATTCCACAACCTTGAACACATCATTTACAATCCCTGGATCTTGGTATTATTGTTTATGAGTTGTGGTTTTAAAATGTTTAATGGCTTTAAAATATTTTTAAAGCAGTGGAAGAACCATTTCTTCAAGTTGAATTTTTTAAAGTCCAAAACAGATGACGCTCTTTTTTACATTGAACTTAGGAGCTATATTTTATGTATTCATACCTTAAAATCATTTTTTATGCCAGTTGTGGTTTTTATCAGCTGGTAAATAAACAAGGTGAGTATACCTGCCAGCCAGAAAGTCAATTTGGTAAGCACTACCCTATATGTCATACTATACTGTGCCATTTTATTCATTTATTACTTTATAAAGATAGGAATGAGTCCATGGAAGTGTCAACACTATTGAAGAAAAGAGTAATTCTTACAACCTTAGTACACTTGAAACAAAGATCAGGATGTTATTAGATGTGTCAAACATAATCTTAAGACTCAATTGAACCTTTATTGGGCTTAAGCAAAACAAAAGAAAGATTTAAAACATTAAAGATTAAGTTCAAGATGACATATAATTGAGAATTTTGAATGTGTATTTGATATTGCTGGGAACAAAACTTAGCTCATATCTAAGTCTATTGCCTAATTTCAACACTTTTGCAAGAATGTATTATCTGCAAAATTAGAGAATTTCCAGACTATAAAACAAAACAGCAAGAACCCAGTCTGATCTCAGCCTTGTGCATTATTTCTGTATAATGAGATTGTGTTGTCATTTATGTCCCTTTCAGCTCAATTGCTTTATTACACTAGCCAAAGTAAGTATTTGGTCTGCTGGATTGACCTTATTATTGATTTTTTAAAATATAGGACATTGGACTAATCATGGTACAAAGATGCGATTTGGGGACAGTTTGTATCATCAGAATGTCTTGGGAACACTTAATTAGAGATGATCTTAAAAGGATCGCAGGCCTTTTTTTCCCCTATATCATCCACAGGTCGACAAATTTTCTGTAATGTCCAGATAGAAAATATTGTAGCCTTGTGGGCCGTACTTTCTCTGGCAACTACTCAATTCTGCGTTTTAGAGCAAAAGCAGCTATCTAGACAATAGATAAATGAATGAGCACAGCTATATTCTAATAAAACTTTTGAAAAAAACACTAGCAAATGGCTGGATTTGGCTTGCAGGATGCCATTTGCTGGCCCTTGTTTATTAAGTAGAGTTAATATTGATTTCTATTAATATCTATGAAGTGTTTGGAGACTTAGAATCCTTATTAATCCTTTGTAGGACTCAAGTGTCACATGGGCAGAGAAACAAAGTAGTTCATATCCAGTCATCTCTAAGTGAAATATTTGAATCCTTTTTGATGTTGAAATGAGATTTTTTTTCTTGTATCATGCTAACAGATGGTTTAACACATAATTGACTGCCCTTGCTTAATTGTTTTGGAATTTTAAGGTACCTGAATGTTAATTACTTTTCATACTATAATAGGGTTTATTCAATGGAAGAGAGGGAAGACCAAATTGATAGACTGGACTTTATCCGAAACCAAATGAACCTTTTAACACTGGATGTTAAGAAAAAAATCAGAGAGGTTACAGAGGAGGTGGCAAATAAGGTAGGTAAAAGTAACTTAATGATTAGAAGACAGAATGGAAATACTTTTAATAATGCTAAAAACATTACCCTTATTGCCTTAAAGGAATATTTTAAGTTTTTTCAATTTGATTTTTTGAGTGGTTGATAATCTTATTTAATTTTTTTACTCTTGATTATTTTTGTATTTTCAGGTTTCCTGTGCAATGACAGATGAAATTTGTCGACTCTCTGTTTTGGTTGATGAATTTTGTTCTGAGTTTCATCCTACTCCAAGTGTATTGAAAGTATATAAAAATGTAAGTTAAATTGTAGTTAGAATTTATTCACATAATTTCCTCACCGTATTCTTCACTCTTATGTAGGGTTTGGCCATTTAAGTGTCTTTATTGCAATCAGTACGTGATAGAACTGTTAACATCTCTTGTGTACTTTTGTAATAAATGTAAATTATCTTGTATATAAGGTGCACAGCAAAGTTATCCTTTTAGAATAAGGTCATTTTAGTACTTAACTACATTTTTAAAGTTTTTATAAAATCTGCTTAATATTTTAGAGAAAAAATGTGGACATTTATTGTTTTTAACAGGAGTTAAATAAGCACATAGAAGATGGTATGGGAAGGAATTTGGCTGATAGATGCACCAATGAAGTCAACACTTCAATGCTTCAATCCCAGCAAGAAATTATTGGTAATATTTATGGCTACAAGTGCATGTGATTTATTTTCCTTTAGATATTTTATACAGTGTAAAACAGTATTTACTATCGTTTCTTAAAATAAATGTCGTAATTTTGTTCTTTCTAGAAAATTTGAAGCCATTACTTCCAGCTGGTATACAGAATAAACTACATACACTGGTTCCTTGCAAGAAATTTGATCTCAGCTATGACCTGAATTGCCACAAGTTATGTTCAGATTTTCAAGAGGATATTGTATTTCGTTTTTCCTTGGGCTGGTCTTCCCTTGTCCATCGTTTCTTGGGGCCTACGAATGCTCAGAGGGTGCTTCTAGGCTTATCAGAACCTATCTTTCAGGTATTGGTTTTTTTGTTTTATTTTTTTTGTCTTAAGGCTTTTTATTTTTTTTGTCTTAAGGGTTTTAAGATGTTTATTGCTGTACTACTACACAGATATGTGTCTTTGATTCTACCAGTTGAAATTCTCTTTTTTTATTTTGTTTATGTGGTTGTCTTGAGTATATACCTAGGGGTGAAATTGCTGAACCATATGGCAATTCCATGTTTAACTTTCTGAAGAACTACCAAACTTTTCCATTGCGGCTGCACTAGCAATGTGTTAAGGTTCTGTTTCTCAGCATTCTCATCCAGACTTGTTATTGTCTGTCTGTTTTATTCTAGTGGACGCGAAGTGTTACCTCATTGTAGTTTTGATTGTATTTCCTAAATGACTACTGATTCTGAACATCTTTTCATGGCTTTTAGCTGTTCTGTCTATTCATACCATTTGTTCAATTTTTATTTGGGTTATTTGGCTTCTTATTGACTTGTAGGAGTTCTTTATATATTCTAGATATGAGTCCTTTATTGGATATGTGGCTTCCAAATGTGTTTTTCTAATCTGTAGCTTGTCTTTTAATTTTCTTATGTATTTTTAAGTGTAAAAGTTTAATTTTGAAGTCCAATTTTTTTTTAAAGGATCGTGTTTCTGGTGTGAGAAATTTTTTTAAATATAGTTTTAATTTCTTTTGAGAATTGTGGGCCTACTGTTACTGGTAGACTCATTGTATATTATGAAAATTCATTATTCTTTACGATATCAGTCATAGAAAATAGTTTCATAGAAAATGTTTCATTGCATTTCTATTTTCTTCATATATTTATGGTATACTAATTAATTGGAGTCATTCTTTTCATTGATTTACTACTATAATTTTAAAAGAAATGCAATAGAATTTTGTAAACATAACTATTTCATTTGTGGTTGTTTAACTGTAATGATCATTTTTTCCCAACCTTATTAGCTCCCCAGATCTTTAGCTTCTACTCCCACTGCTCCCACCAATCCAGCAATGCCAGATAATGCATCACAGGAAGAACTCATGGTTACCTTAATAACAGGATTAGCCTCTCTTACATCTAGAACATCTGTGGGCATCATCGTTGTTGGAGGAGTGGTAAGAAGCAGTACTTTTTAGTATAATGAAATTTGAAATTTTTGCAAAGCTGTCTGCTAGATCACAAAGAGAAAGGTATATTTCTATTTGCAAGATCTACAAAATGACAAAGTTGTAGGTTAAAATTAATGAATGAAGAAGAGTTCATAAGCCTACTCTTAAATTTTTAAGAATATTTGTTTACATACTTTTAAATTTAAATATAATTTACCTATATGACATTGTATTTTAGGTATACAACATAATGATTAGATACATATATGTATATACTGTGAAATGATTACCACAATCTAAATTTTTTAAAAATCCATCTTTAGAAAAGAAACACCACCAATTAGCTAGTCCTTAAAACAATGCTTTCTGACTATTTTCCCATCACAGCACACAAATAATATTTGTACATTGGAGTAACAAGAATGATCCAAGTTCCTTATGTAGCTTTCTTTGACTACCAAAAGGATCTGCCTTAAAATATTAATGATTACTTCTAGTAGTAGTTCTTATCTGTTAAATAAAATTTCCCATCATTAACAGCATAGATTTACATATTTTGGTTTTTAAAACCTCTGACCTAAAAGAAATTAACCTCCCTCTTTTGAGATACATTGAATCAACTTACCAAATGTCTGGCACATTATCAGAGTTCTTGTCTGATATTTATATGCCATTCATTTTCAGCTTGTTTGGTTTCTAATAACTTCAGATTTTCATAGAGAAGGAATATACATTTTTAAAAAATGGATCTGACTCAAAGATTTGTAGGGAACTGATGCCTCTTAATATAATCTCCCTAGTGGTGTTTTTCTTTCTCAAAATAAGTTGCAAATTTATGTTACAGATTTGGAAAACGGTAGGCTGGAAACTCATATCTGTTTCATTAAGTATGTATGGAGCTTTGTATCTTTATGAAAGGCTGACCTGGACTACCCGTGCCAAAGAGAGAGCCTTTAAACAGCAGTTTGTGAACTATGCAACTGAAAAACTGCAGATGATTGTGAGTTTCACGAGTGCAAACTGCAGCCATCAAGTACAACAGTGAGTTGAACACTTTATCTTTGGTTTAAAAGAAAAAGTTCATTGAAGTATGATATTACATGCAGAAAATGCACAAATAAGAGTATAGCTCAAAGTATTATCACAATGTGAACACATTTTGTTATCATAAACACCTGGGTCTACCAAGTGTCTTCTTTTATATATCTTAAGTATTTGTTTCATTGATTTAGTAAAAATATATAGAACTTCAGTAGAGTCAGTGCATAATATTCTGTATTTAGATGCTACTGAGAAGCGAGTTAAAAAGTTCACTGAGCTAAAGATGATTGTAGTTTAATTGAAGAAATAATGTGCATAATTATAATAAAAGGCGAAAAGATAGATAATATGAGAGCCTCTCACTATGTGAGACTCTAGAATCTGATATGTTAAAGGCTAGTGGATCAATAAAGGTTTCCTGGAGGAGGGGTGGAATGGGCACAATAAGATCTAGGCAGAGAAAACAGCCCAAACCAAAGGCAAGAGGGTAGAGGAAAAGGAATGTGTTCAGAAACATGAGAGAATTTTGGTGAAAGGCGTGTATATAAGGGGGATACATTCGAGTGTAAACATTAAGACGGGGTTGAATAATTAGGACTCCTGGGAGTGATAGCATTATTATTTAGCTTTAACAAATAATTTTACGGTGGTATGGTGTGTATAGAATGGTTTAGATTAAGGAGACAAGAATTTGCAGAGAGATTATACTGTTTTCAGACAAAAGATGAAAGCATGTTCTAACAGCTACTGAGAATAGAAACAATGAGAGCGTGTATTTGAGACCACTGAATTAGTTCATTCATTCATTCACCAAATATTTATTGAACTCCTGTTTTATATAATAGTTTTAATTTTATACTAAGGAAGAGCTTTCTTCTAAGGAAGATACTTAGACCTCTAACACAAATCAGCTGATGGTCTCATACATAAAAACAAAATTAATGAAGCTTTCTATTCATCTCATCATCAAACGTTTATTAATTGCCTACCATGTAATAACAACTTTGCTAGAGGTTATGGTAAATAAAAAGTTAAAGATGACTTAATTCTCTTCCTTAGAGGGCTCCACACTCTAATGGAGGCAACCTTAACTAATTACTCAGGTAAAATAATATTAGCTAAATACTACGTTAATAAAATATGCTTTGTCAAATGTTGGTAATTGATGGGATGTGGAGAAAATGGTGAGGAAAAAGACCAGGGCAAAGATGAAGATGAACAGAATAGTTGCAGAAAAAAATGAGTCAGTCAATCATATTCCAGAGATATACACCTACTGGGCATGCTCCTAGTTGCAGAATATGAACATAATGTTTGCCAAAGCAAACCTATTAACTAGGACACAAAATAAATATAACCCTTTGGTTTAGAAACATGGTTAAATGTTGCTATGATTTAAAGATTTTTGCCTGTCATGGGAGTTCATGAAATTTTCTTTCCCTTTCTCAGTAATTATTTTTATGGGAAGGAGACAGGAGTAAAGCTTATTGTGCTTCTGAAGAAATATATCCATCTTTTGCCTTTTTATAGCTTATTCATATTCACAACCATGTAGCAGAGGTAATATAGCCTGTTGAGCATTGGTTTTGAGGACAGATGAAATTAAACCGACGGTCATATTACGCTTACAAGTGCTATTCCAACTTCTCTTACCATTCTTAGTACTTCTTATGCTTTGATACCTTATGTTTTAAGTATTTTTTAAACTTGTGATCTCCTTTTTATATAAGCTTAAAATAAAGCCTATTCATTTTGAAAGACATTCATGACTGCTGATAAAATTGTCTTTTATTTTTAGGGAAATGGCAACCACTTTTGCTCGCCTCTGCCAACAAGTTGATATTACACAAAGACATCTAGAAGAAGAAATTGCTAGATTTTCCAAAGAGATAGATCAATTGGAAGACATACAGAAAAATTCAAAGCTTTTAAGGTATTTGAACCATTTTTTCTCAATAATATAAACATTTATTGTTCTCATTACTCAAATATAATTATGTAAAATCACTATAGCATTTGTGTTAAAACTTTTAGCTTTCTATGTTGGCTAAATTATAATTTCCCATATTTCCATAGTTTTGCAACTTCAGTGAAAGCTAATTTTAACAAGATAAATCTGAAGTAAAAGGAGTTTTTTATATCTAAACTTACAACTGTTAAGCTATATTAGTCCTTTCTGAAAGCACAAGTTCTGTAATTAAGAGTTTTTAGTCCTGTATATATCCAAGACCCATAACTTCCATTCTCATTGAGGACTATTGGGGATGCTTAAATTTGAAACAGCAAAGGTAAGCAAAATATCCTACTATAATGTGGAATTCTGGTTTAATATGATTTATCATAGATTCTTTGAGGTATAAATAAATTTAGCTTTTGAGGACAAGACCAAAAGTATCACCATATCTATACTTCTTGGCAGTTCTTAACTTTCAGCTTTATTACCTATTTGCTGGTTCATGAGTCTGAGACAATCACTAAGTATCATTTAATCCTTGCTGCTACATACCAAGATACATTGCTACATACAGTTGCCTACATAAGAGCAGTTTGCAATGTCTGAAAATTGGAGAGATTATCCTTGTGACCTGAATTTTGGGACATGTATTTAAAACAACTGTGATAGTATATCTTTCCATGGTGCCTAAATCTGATCAGCAGTTACATTCTCATTGTACCTTAGTTTTGGAATCTCTTAAAATGACTACCTGTCTGTTAGATCCTAGCCTGCTTTCATGCACACAGCCAAGTGAATTCCATTGCTCCTATTATAAGGTAGATCATCCCAAATACAGCCTTTGAAATTTGGTGAAACTATATCCAGTAGAAGTTTTTTTGTGTGTTTTTTTTTAACTTACGTAGGATTTTATTTTATTTTTTACCTTTTTTTTTCTTTTAATTTTTAACATTTTATTTTTTAGTTTTTTCCCTCTCCTCCCTCCCCGCTTCCCTCTGGTAACCACTAGTCCAATGTCCATGTCCATGAGTCTCTAAACCTACGTAGGATTTTAAATGGTTTCATCTTATTACAGTAAACATATATGATAAAACAGGTTATTTATACTTATGTAGCTTTCTGATTTTGGCTGGACTCACTTGAATAATCTGCTAATTCATCTTTTTTCTAATTTTCTAAGGAAAAGTTTAAATAAGAAATACCGTAAAATTTGCAATCTCTAGTGTTTATATTTTAGGCTCAGCCATTCCGATAAAATTTAATTTACCTAGTACTTCAGGAGAGTTGCCTGAATAAATATACAGTGGAGTTCATATGTACATTTAACTTACATGATCTCAAGCATATGCACTCAATAACAGAACAAGACCAAGAAAAAAGGAAGAAGCTCATGCAACTGTGTGTGTGTACCATAGTATGAAAAAGGGACACACAAATCTGTGTTCCTCTGTCAGTTTTAGTTTGTTGTCCTCTCTTATTATGGACATTTGCCTGCATCAAGTATGATTCAAGTTTGATTTTATTGGTATGCCATGGGCCTTTGACATCTGTCAGCTACTTGTATACATATATAAAACCTTATTCTATACTTTATGCTTGACTTAAAGGAAATTCAAGGACAGTTATGACTGTACATGACTTAGGCTATAAGTCCCACATAAGGTGATAGGGTAAAAAGCTACTTGTCCACTAGTCCAATGTCCAGTAAAAAGCTACTTGTATACATATATAAAACCTTATTCTATACTTTATGCTTGACTTAAAGGAAATTCAAGGACAGTTATGACTGTACATGACTTAGGCTATAAGTCCCACATAAGGTGATAGGACTCCAGTGCCTTCTATGCTTTTCATTCTTTTATGTTCTAGACATTAGAGTCTGTTTATTGTAAAGCTATAGTAGCATATATAGTAAGTACTCTAAAAAGAGTTGTTATAATCTGAATTTAGATAAATGTAGCATTACTTGGCTGGTGGTTTTTCAAGATTGTATGAAATGCATTTTTTCCTCATTGTTCTTTATAATAATTAGATTGTTTTGTTCATTTTTTTAAATTAGAAATAAAGCTGTTCAACTTAAAAACGAGCTGGAGAATTTTACTAAGCAGTTTCTACATTCAAGCAATGAAGAAGAATCCTAACCATAGAGTTTGCTTTGGTGATCATCATAGGAGAAAGTGGAACTTGGATGATTTGGGACAGTTACTATTTTTATGAAATGACTTTAAATATGAATTATATTCACTGTACCTAAGTAGCAAATTCTCGTATAGATTCTGGTAATGATCTATCTCAGGGTGTTTGCATTTCTGAAGAGTGTTATAATATCTCTTTGGTTTTAACTTTGAGTAAAGAAAAGGCTAAGTTGTTTGATGCGTTAAAATAATGAATTAGTTAAAAGCAATAGAACCAACTATGTGACCCCTGAGGGGTGGGTCCTTGCTCTTAATTAGGGCTTTCTTCGTTTTTAACTCTGAAAAACTCTGCTTCCTGGTATCCAGGAGTTAGAGAATGCTCCTTTCATCTTTCTGAAAACTAATTTTTGATGCCTACTTTAATGGGAATAATCACTTCTTTGTTCTATAAATTGCGTTGCTCTAGCCACCAAGAGGGAATGTGGAATGTTCTTGAGTGTATTATTTATGCAAATTACAGTCACTTTTGCCATTCTGGCAGGTATGTAAACCACTAATAAATACATGGTTTTTACTCCTTTTATTCCCATTAAAACCAATGTAAAGCACTATTAAGGTTTGTTATTCTAGTCTCTACTGAAAGTTTCTAGATCTAAATAGCTTCCTGATCTGTTTTTAAAGAAGCATTTTCAGCTTCAGCTATGACTACAGTAAGGAAAGCTTTGTATCTCAGTTTTAGGAGTAACGTTTGAAGTGATAAAAATCGCCAGAGATATAAGAGGTCTGCATTTTGGTTGGGTATAGTCATCTACAAACTGTTCTTCAGAAGGTTGGCTGAGGATACTGCTGGATTGTCCTCCCAGGGTGACTTGACTTCTTTTTGTGTGAATTTGCCAGGGCATGGTTAAAAATTATCACTGTATTTTTTAGCTTAGTGAAATGTTTATGGATTCCAGTATTGTGTGTATTGGTGTTAAAAACTAATTGAAACTTATATGGAAACATTAAAAAACAATATTCTAGGGCTTTGCTATGCAAAATGTAGTCTTGAAGACAACCAAATCAGCATCACCTAGATGCTTATTAGAAATGCACAGTCACAAAGGACACAGTGCTCTGACCAAGTATATTCTTGTTTTTTTCTGTGGGAGGGATAACATTTCAGGTTCTTTTTCATTTTAATACTCAGTACTTTTCTGTGCCTTTAAGGCTCCTGGATGCTATTCTGTCTTTTCACAGCAGGTGCAACACTATTTTTTAAGATATTTTAAGTAGAATGTAACATTATTTAGGCCATAGAAGCCTCTCAAAAATGTTTTTATATCAGATACTAGGATGCAGTGTCAAATCCAAATAAATATTAACTTATAGGTTTTATTATTGCTTTATAACCAAAAGATGGTAAAAGCCACTAACAAGTGGGATCAGGTAACAAACTGCAACATAAAAAACTGATGCCCAAGACTGCTTACTGCTAATTTGTTACAAGTTCAAGGCCTTAATCTTTATAGGAAGTACTTGAACTTTTGAAACAGCATAATGGTTTGGTATCACCTCATTAGTATACTACAGTGGTTCTTAAAGTTTGGTCCCTGAATCTACAGTATTGGTTGTAAACTTTTAAGAAATGCACATTCTTAGGTACCACCCCAGACCTACTGAATCAAACACTAGGTTTGAGGACCAGCAATCCATGTTGTAACAAGTCTTCTGGGTCATCCCGATGCATGCTAGAGTTTGGGGACTTGGAATTGTGGTTCTGGTATAGTTTGTAGTAAATTTTCCATCACTGGTTTGAATACGGCTCTACCTGATCAAGTTTGAAAATGTATAAATACTGGAAATGGAACACTAAAATAGTGAAACTCAGCCCTTATGCCTGAAGGTAAGTGTACCTACAAGCCTGTGAGTTCTACAGAAATTATGTAATTTACAGCTGATGTAGTTATTGTTCACTATGTGTTTGCAGATTTATAAACTTTGTATAACCTCAGACTTTTTACAGAATTACATTTTTATAAATATGCAAGCTTGCAAGGTGAAAATAAAACTTGTTTGCCTGATAGTCAATAAATGTAGCATTTATATTGGCATTTAGTCAGTTTTACTTTTAATTTTTACAGGAAGTGTATAAGCTACCATGAGTAGACTGGCTCTTCTTTTGGTTGCATTTACTTGTTTAGTACACCTGGCCTAATGTTGAAAGTTTACTCATTCTTCCTCCCCCAAAGTTGTGATGATGAGAGTAAAAGCTGTAATCAGTACTATAAGCAATAGAGTTGTTTATTTAAAGACTACACAGAAGGAAACTAAATGATCCTAAGTGAGCTCCAGGGAAAGAATGACTTAATTTTGATTTTTAATGAAAATCTGTGACACTTTAGTACAATGTGAGTTTACTCTTAAAGGATAGGTCAGGAGCACTCCAATCTCTTCCTTGCTCCAGCAGCTCATGGCCTTATGTTTAGATAAAGGAACTAGGGCTGAGTATAAAATACTGAGCTTGGAGTTTAGTTCTGGGACTTTAATGATACAGTCTAATTGACTTAAAACATGCTACATGGAATCTGGTTAAAGCACTTTATTGATACAATATGAATTCACAGCAATATTTCACAGAACTACTGTACAAGTAAAGGAATGAATCACTGCAAGAAATATCCAAGAATACTGTTAAGTCATGGTACAAATCCATCATTCGTTTGGTTGAAAGTTTTTTTAAGAGCTTTAATTTAGTAGGTTCACCTTTCCCGTAGTCATACTACCGACATTGAGTCTATTGGCCACAACTATGTAGAAATGTTTATCTTTCTGGTTGAAGAAAAACTTTATCAACTTTAAAAACCTATTTAGATATTGGTGCCTTTGGATAAGAATATGGAAATGCAAGTGTTCAGATGCTTCTTTGAAAAGAATAGGATAGAGCACCATTGTTTAAAAGACAAAGGCTTGAAATATCTACCAGGTAAACCATTGAAGTTCTGTTAATTAAGAAAAATACTGTATGATGTAAGATTTTGTCGGGCACATTGAACACTTGACAAAACCACTGGTTTTTTCATAGTGCTGCACTCATCATAATTGTTACAGGATCAGTAATTGGATTTAAGAAAAAAAGGAAGTTTTATTAACTGAACAAATTTGCTAAATACAAGGTGTACCATCTGTGATTAATAAATTACTTTTTAAAACACAGTGCTTAGACATTCAGCTACAAACCATTTTCATGAGTACCTAAGGTAACCAATGTTTTTAAATATAGTACTGAATTTAAGGCAACTCCTCTAACAATGGAAGAAAAACTAGTAAATATGAAATGCATTTTACGTTCTGCTTAATCTAAAATAACAGTTTTATTCATTGTGCTACCCTTTCTCAGAAGAAAGATGGTTTAGCTTGTGTGTCTCAAAAATTCTTATAGGAGGTGGGAAAAAGTTTAAAATTTTGTTTTCCACAATGGCAAAAAGGAAACTAGAAGCTGAACACAATAATTTAAAAATTTTTTAGCCTGACTCACACCCTAAAGATTCTGGTGTTAAAATGATGATGGGCTCATTTGGGAGACTTTTAACTAATCTGTTCCAGATAAGTCACAAGTATTCAACTGTTATAATTTTAAATGTGTGACATTCACTGGTAACCAAAGCATAAATTTCCATGAAGGTTTTCACTTTTAAAGTATATAAAGTCTTTATTATTAAATCTAAGACCTCAGAAGATCAGGTAATAATTGGCACAGTATTTAGGGGAGGGGGCACAATACTTGAAGAAGTCAAGATCTGTTTTTCTTTTAATAGGTTAATTTTAAAATTGCTTACCCCATATTTCAGAAGCACCTACATCCATCACGTCTAGGAGTCTACCGCTATCATCATGTAGTATTAGTTCAGCTGAGTCTAAATTATAAGAACTACCTGCTACTATCTCATGTAGTTGAAATCTTTGCCTGTATGAAGATGGAACTCAGTATGGTCTGTTTAACCATGGAATCATAGCTATAAAAATATGAGCTAGGGAGGGACCTAGCTCATGGTAGCAAGTGCTTTCTTGAGCCGGTTTTTGGGATGATTTGGTGAACCACAATGGCATGTCACCATTTGTTTTAGAAAAGAATATATGCCTTTTAAATATTCTTGCCAGATCTCTAAAAACTAGTCTTTATGAAGTAATCAGTCTTCAAATAAACCTGTTGAGGCACATATTTGTTTCTTTAAAGTTAAAAAAAAAAAAAAATTGACATCAGATAACTGCAATGTTTTTAGTGATGCAAATTCCCTAAAACTACATTTGGCCATATTTTTAAGTCTTAAAAAACTAAGATTCAAACTGTACAGTATTATTCAAGTTATATGCTTATTGATTTCATGAAGTTTTATAAACAACAATTAAATAGACAATTAGCTGAACCCATAGAAAGCAAAAGTTTAACTAGTAAATTAATGTGGTAATGAGGTTGCCATTTGGTCATATGTATAATTAGCCACAATCCTGGTGGTTTTCAGTTGTCTAATATTTAATTATGAGAACTGCTTTTAAATGATCTAAACTTTAGTAACATTAAGTCATTTTTATCAACATGTTTAATACCATAGGATTCTTATAGTCTGTATGCCTCTGACTAAAGAAGTATCTTGTTCCTAGAATAATTTTCAAACTAGAGGAGATACTCTATATAAGTATATATACTCTATATAAGTACTTTCTTGAACAGGATTTTGGAATGAATTGCTGAACTACATTGGCAAACCCTCTCCTCTCCTTTGTTTTTTGGAAATTAATTTGTTCCTTTAAAATTTTCTTGCCTTATCTCAAGAGCTGGTCTTTATGAAGTGATATAGTCCACAGACATTAACAGCAAAAAAATTCACAGAAATCTATGTGTATAACATATATATATATATATACACATTCATGCCTGCCATCTACAAGTCTTTTTTTTTTTTTTTTTGGTCTTATATCTTACTCTTCCTTTATTCTTTTTATTCTTT
>NW_006435762.1:9957735-9998925 GCF_000325575.1 Pteropus alecto
CTTTATTCATTTTATTCTCTTTTTAATATCAACTGATGTTAAAACTGACACTGACTTTATTATAGTTGGTGTAATAGCTCATTCACAATAGAAAAATGAAAATTGACATGTAAAATTTGGAAGTATTTAGGTTAGGGTTACAGGTAATAAAAAGTTAATAGAGACCTATCTCACTAGTAACTGACAATTTACTGAGTTAACACAATGCACTTCTATAGCTCAGAATAACTTGTGACGTCACCATCAAACAAGACTAACAATCTTCCACTGTCAGTCATTTAGATTTATTTGTAAGAAAATCCAAAGGGAAAAGTATCTTTGTTTAAATTCAGGAGGGCCCTTTCTAGTAACAGACACATTAAACCATTGACAAGCAGAGGAATGAATTGCTTAGTATTTTCCTTTGACTCCTTTAAAAACCTCTTGGGATTTTCTTTTGGCTTTAAAATAGTCACATGCATCTAGCCAGTCTTTGAAGCAAAGCCATGCTACTTAGAAACCAATATTTTGTGCTAAGGGAAGAAATATTACAGAAGAGCAAAAAGCTTGAATGTTTCCTTTTTAAAATTTGAAGGCACAGTTTACATTAATTCAGATTTCATAATATGTGAACATAAATTCATAAAGCCACCTTGTTACAACTATAATTAATCAGGTCTCGTGACTGGTTAGATTTTATTTACACTTCTTTCAAAAACATAATGTCATATTTCCTATCTAGATGCATAATGAGGGAGAACACTGGGGGAAAAATCTTCAGATGTAAAGACAATCCATATGTTCTGAAATAACACGTATACTCTACAAACTCAGTTCTAAAATATGTAATCAGTAGGAAAGTCCAACTATTTAGAGGGCTACTCGAAGTGTCATTTGATCATAGTATGTTTTTTTAAATGCCAAGAACCATTTATATGCAATTACTGTCGTCTACTTACTGAGTTTCTTACATATGTCTCAAATTTCAGAGTGAAATCTCTATCCCTTGGCCTTCCAATGATCTCCCCCTCAAAGGACTGAAATTGAGCACTTATTTAAATTGACATGATGGCAAAGGATGCACTAGAAACGAATGATATTCAAAAGGACTCCCCACAGAGGTACCCAGCTGTCAGCTTTCTTAAACATCAAGCAACCAGGATCTCTTTAACATTAAAAAGGGACGTCAGAATTCAAGAAGACTTTCTTCAAACATAGACACACACATTTGGTATTACTTCCATCTACTACTGTGCCTAGTTCCTCCACTACAAAACAAAAATGTGACATTTCTTATGTATACAAAGTTAAAATGTAGTTCTTAAAAAAATGCAAACAAAAGTATTAGGTTGCTATAATGTGTACATTTTGTTCTACACAAAGAAAGAATGGGACTTAGTAAAAGCAAAAATTCATCAAGGTTAAATTAGTTCGACTCCTCTAATAACACCGGTCCTTTTGATCTCAGCAAGCACCTTTGCCTTGTTTTTTTTCATCTTTTTTTCTATTTTGTAGTTTACTGAAAGCTTCTTTTTGTATATAATAATCTCAATAGAAAAATCTTCACCTGCAAATATAAGGTAGAATTTTTTTCACAGCTATAGGCTGTAGCACTGATTTCTCCAGATATCAACGGAGGACAGAAAATGTGTATGCACTGTTAATTCCAGATTCTAAGAAAACTGTCCCAAGAGCCTGTTGCCACAGCCATGCCATCATCAGTTACGCCCAAACAGCTGACACGGTTATCATGACCAGCAAGAACACCTGAAAAATGAAAGTTCAGTAAAAAGTTAGCAATGGGCAAGTTTTAGAATTAAACAAGTGTATGTGTAAAAGATCTAGAAGGATACTTAAAAGCTAACAGATTCCTCCGAGGGAGACTGAGTGCCAGAGATAAGCTGTACATTATTAAGTAAAACAATTCTTTGTACATGAATTTTTGACATGCATCAAATCGTGTTATTCATTTTTGCAAAATTATTTCATAATTATGCTTTCTTATAATCTAGGAAAAGATATAGGCTATTACTCTACATCTCTAATAAGTTCATGATACTCCAATTTTGCCACTGAGCAGTGCTATTTTCAACAAACAAAATTTTAAATGAATTTCAGTGAAGTAGTCTTTTACCACAGAACAAAAACAAGAACGAAGTTGCCGTATCAAAATACCAATATAATTTGTTTCTCTTAACCACCAAATGCTAAAATGTTTTGATTATAGCCTTCTGAAGCCATCAAACTCATCTAGTTTTAATTTCTTCTTTATATTAATCTTGATATTCTGATTAGCACACAGGATAAAATGAAATATTCCCAAATATTTGGGAGGAAAATGAGAAATACAAAGATTTTAAAGAAAAAATAGAATATATCAAAATTCTTACAAGAATTTTTTCTTTAATACTGTGTTCTCTCTACATAATTAAGCATATCATTTTCATTCAATCTCAGGAACAGAAGTTTATCTTATCTAGCTCTTAATATTCATTGTAGCATATCCAGTATGGCAACGTTTGGCAATGGGCAAATTTACCATTATGGGTTGAAATAAAAATGAACATCATGGCTAAATATCCAAGACACGCTAGAAAGGAAAATAAATTAGCATAAAAATAAGCCACAATTCAATTTCAAGGTGAAAGTATCCAGTTAAGCCAACCTTAAAACCAGTAAGCAAAGCAAAACTAAAACTCAAGCATATATTAAAAAATAGAGAAAATCTTTTGTTGTGGATACTGATTAAATCCAGGCAAAACAGCTAATACCTTAAAAAAGTACCTGGCTTGGACAATAAAGTATCCCCCAAAATATACATGTAAAATGCAAACAACTTTTCCTGAGAATGTTGATATTTCCTCTAGTTCTCAGAAACCTCAACAACTGTATAGGAGTTTAAAAAGGTAAGGACAAAACTCCACAAGGACAGTGAGGATATAAGAACAGGCAACGACAACAAAATTTTGTAAGCTAGATGGTGAGAACTCTTTTAGTGGACCCTAAATAGCTGAGTTCATAGCAAATGGTCTTTTGTTCAAGAAACAAAATTACACTGCAGAACCTCCAAAAGGGTCAGATACCAGTGGAACCAGGAATCTCCGAGACCAGGTAGGGGCAAAGCGAGGGTAAACTAAGACTGTGTTAGAAAGTGTCTAAGAATCAGACTCAGGTTTCCTCCTCCACTCTTCAGTCAGGTGATTGGTCATTCTTCAGGAAATTTAAGACTAGACTTATTTACTAGAGAGAGTATAAAACGGTCTCTTAACAGAAAGAAAATAGGCACAGGTGAGATTGGCGAAACTGAGGAAAATGGGGAGTAAAAAAGTTTACTTGCTACTTGTTTTGCTCCCCAGCTTTCCTCCTGAAATCAGCTCCCAGACTGGCAGCCAGTTTATACATTCCAGGTAGAAAAGCAGAAAATCCACCTCAGAGAACATAGCTAGCCCAAGGGGGAAAAGTCCATAAGATCTATCAGTGTTTCCCCAATGAAAACCTGGCCAGATTGTCCTTCAATGAGGCCTACATGTAATACACCCCAACCATGTGCATTGGGCTTTCAAACAGTTTTAGTGCCTCACTCTTCAGTGCGAAGAACAAGCTAGGAATCACTAGAGTTTTAAGGAAATATTCTAAAAATAAAGACGGGACCAAATAAGAAGGAAGACAGGTGGGAAAAGCAATTTGGAAAATATAAAAGATTAGGCTTGAAGAGGAAAACTTCAAAAAAGGCTTTCATTAATAACCTCAGAGAGACAAGTCTTTAGTCATAAGAAAAAAAAATGGATGCCTTAACAAAAAAATATCTCAAAAAGATGATAGCAAAAATGAAAAACCAAAACTTAACAGAAAGATCATTAAAAAAGAAAAAAAGACAATGACTTCCTCTCAGAACACTGAACAAATAAAGACAGAGATGGAAAATAGGACAGAATAAGAAAGTCTAAGGAAAGTCCAAGGAAGTAAAACATCAGAATAATGGGAGTTCTAGAAAGAGAATGATAATGGAGAAGAAATGCTAGCAATTAAATCCTCCCTGCCCCCCACCCCCAAACTTCCTAGTTCTACAAGGTAAAAGTTTCCAGATTGAAAAGGCCCACTGGATACTCGGCATACTGGATGAAAATGGATCCACTCCAAGACCTATCAAAACTGGCAGAAAGGTTGTAGATTAGTAAGAAGTCCATCAAAATTAAGACCATAAGCCAAAACTAAGAACATAACTCGATAATACAAAAAAGGTCTGCACAGCAAAAGAAGTCATAGTACATACCTCACTGCTCAGTAGTAAGTACTGTTTAAAAAGTCATAATTATGTAAATACTGACATGTTCGGAACGAAATTCCCCAAATGAGAAAAACTGGAAGATGGGAAGGACATGGGTGGGTGGGGTGTGGTGGGAGGAGTTAAGCCATGTAGAACTATTTGATTCCTTAAGTATAACTTTAATTCTAAAAAAAAAAAAAAATTAAATCACTGTGTAATTTGTTATTAATGACAGTCCCCAATATGACTCGATGTAAATACTAATATTTTGGAAGCTGCAGGACAGAACTGAGTACGGGGCTACGGTAAGGCAGTGTGCATCCACGTCCTGTCCTAGACAAGGTCTTTTCCAGAAGGAAGATGACCTATAGCAGTTAAAATTAAAATGTCTCCTGTCAGCTTATAAAAAAATTATAATTTGGCAAAGACCACAATGAATTATATTTGCTATTCATAGTTATATTGAAACTTACCAAACAAGAAAATATGACAGAATTGGATGTTAATTCTTCAGAAAAAAAGAAATGTCAACTATGGTTTACAGACTGTAACTGCACTCAGGGCAACAAGGATCCTGAATGAGAACTGCTGGGTTGCCACTGCCCAGCTCCAGGGTGTCCAAGAGCCTCAACCAACTGATGGGAAGGCTTCACGTTTCCTGCAAAACCAAAACCTAGTGTGGATTTAGTCACTAACCTGCACGATCTCCTTTTAGTGTGTCCCATACGTTACAATTAAAATCATCATAACCAGCTAACAGGAGGCGCCCACTTTTTGAGAAGGCTACGGAAGTAATTCCACAGATGATATTGTCATGAGAATACAATAATAACTCTTGGTCTGCACGAAGGTCAAAGAGACGGCAAGTAGCATCATCAGAGCCAGTGGCAAAGGCATATCCACTTGGAAAAAACTAAAAAGAAAAGCAACAGACATTTATTCCATAGACATGTACAAAAATCATGTGAGGCAATGTAATAATAATAGACTCCAGGGTAAAACAAACCTAGAATCAAATTCCAACTTGGCTTCTTCCCAGGTGAGTGATGTTAGGTACTAAAGATTCTTAAATACTTCGGGCCTTAGTTTCAGTTTTAGAGTGTTGGTTAGGAGTGAATGAAATAACATATGCCAAGTACATAACCTGTTGTTTAGCACACAGCAAACGTTCAATAAATATTGGCTCTGGTCCTCCATAGATCTTATTAAAATATATAAATCAAATATGACTATTTATAGAATTTACATATGTGTACTCTTAAATGTTTCAAAATCCCATTATGAGAAATAAAAAGGAAAGACTTTATAAAAGAGAACATGACTCATTCCAGTTAGGTTAGGTTATAAAGTTAAGCTGGTTCCAAAAATGAAGGAGTTGAAGACTAAATTCTAAAAAAAAGGGTCTCTGATTTTAAGCTTTATGAAAATGAACTATCATTTGGGTCATCTTTCTTAATTGTCATTCAATAAAAAAATCTGCTGAACACATGCAATGATAATAAAAACCCTCCACAAAGTGGGCATAGAGGGAACATACCTCAAAATAATAAAGGCATTCCCTGTGCCATGCTCCTCATCCTTGTGCCCAACTATCAACTACTAATTGGTACTTCTTTAATCCTTCACCCCATTCTCCCATTCCCTCAACCCCTCTCCCCTGTCTGTCATCAAACTGTCCACTATATTTGTGAGTCTGTTTTTGATTAGTTCTTTTTGTTCCTTAGATTCCACATAGAAGTGAAATCATATGGTATTTATCTCTCTCTGTGTGACTTATTTCACTCAGCATAATAACCTCTTTGTCTATCCATGTCATTGCAAATGATAAGATTTCACTTTTAATGGCTGAGTAATATTCCATTGTACATATGAACCATAATTTCTTCATCCAATTATCTGTTGATGGGCATTTAGGTTGCTTCCATATCTTGGCTATTGTAAATTGTGCTGCCATGAATATTGGAGTGCATAGACCTTTACGAATTATTGTTTTGGTTTTCTTTGGATAAATACATCTAAAAAGGGATTAATATCCAAAATTTATAAAGAACTTATACCACTCAACAGCAAAAAATAATCCAATTAAAAAATGGGCAGAAGACTTGAACAGATACTTCTCCAAAGAGGAAATACAGATGGCTAACAGACATATGAAAAGATGCTCAAGGTCGCTAATCATCAGAGAAATGCAAATTAAAACCACAATGAGATATCACCTCACCCTGTCAGAATGGCTATCATCAATAAATCAAAAAACAGCAAGTGTTGGTGAGGATGCGGTGAAAAGGGAACCCTCATACATTGTTGGTGGGATTTCAAATTGGTACAGCCACTATGAAAAATAGTATGTAGGTTTCTCAAAAAAATTAAAAACGGATATACCTTTTGATCCAGCAATTGCACTTTTGGGTATTTATCCAAAATGTTTACTTTTTAAAAAATATAAAGCAATTTTTAATTTTCATGTCGTCAAATTTATCTTTCTCTCTGAGATTTCTTTCATTCTTTTTTTTTTTACAAAGTCCTTCACCAGGCTATTATCTGATGTTCAATTATATTCTAGTTTCTTTTTTAATAACTTCATTTTTCAGATTTTAATTTTTTATCCAACTGGTATTCATTTTATATACAGCATTTAGTGTAAGGCTCTAACTTTTCTTATTGTTAAACAACCAGATGTTAATTAAATAATCATTTTTCCCCACTCACTTTGTTGCTACATCTATTATTCACTAAAGTCTTACATACAAAAAAATGTTAGTTTTAAGTTTGCTGTCTGTCCTTTCTTGTACCTGTATCACATTCTTTTTTAATCATTATAACTTGATTCTTTCATTCTGCTTCAATCAGTCTGTCCTCCTTTTTTCCCCCCCACTTGATTTTCACAGACATTTGATTGAGTCTCTTTTCTTCATATTACTGACTCATCTCAAAAAGAATCCACTTGGGTTTTAATTCAAATTAGTATGAAAGGAGTAAGTGGTTGGTTTACAATATACAGTCTTCCCATTCAGGAATGTGGGATTTTTTTTTTTAATGTTTAAAAAAGTTTTATGACTCTCTTCATAAAGATTCTGCACATTTCTTGCTAAATTTATTCCTTGTCTATTTTATAATTTTTGTTACTGTTCTCAATAGATTTTTCTTCTTTCCTATTTTCTACCTGGCTATTATTGGTATAGCAAAATTACTGATTTTAAAAATAGTTTTTGTAATCTAGAAAATACACTGAACTCCTCCCGCCATCCAACTGCTGCCTATAAGAAAATCACATTGAATATAAGACACAAATGGGTTAAAAGTAAAAAGAAGGAAAAAGATATGCCCGTGCTAACACTAATCAAAAGAAAACTGGGGTAGTCTATTCTATTAATATTGGACAAAGATTTCAGAGCAAATAATGTTACCAGGGATAAAGAGGGACATTTCATAATGATAAAGGAATCAATTCATTAGAGGACATAACAATCCTAAAGTTTTATGCTTTGAAATACATGAAGCAAAAACTAATGGATTAGAAGGAAAAATGAACAAATACACAATTAGAGATTTCGACACTCCTCTTTCAATAATAGAAAGAACAGACGAAAATCATTACAGATATAGAACATATGAATAACACTTTCAACCATCTTGACCTAATTGACATCTATGAAACTCCCCACCCAATAACAGCAGAATAGATTCTTTTCAAGTGCATATAAATACAACACTCAAAATTTGTGGAATGTAGCTAAATGCGATTCTTAGAAATTTATAACTTTAACTTTCAATATTAGAAAAGAAAAACTTTTCAAATAAATGGTGTCAGTTTTTACTTTAAGAAACTAGAAAAAGGAAAGCAAATGAAACCCAAGTAAGCAGCAGAAAAGACATAAAGATCAGAGTGAAAATCAGTAAAACAGAAAACAGAAAAATAGAAAAACTGAAACCAAGAGATGGCTTTTTGAGAAGATAAATATTAAAACTGATAAACTTCTAGCCAAATGTACTGGTTTGCAAGGACTGCCATAACAAAGTATGGCAGATTGTGTGGCTTAAACAAAAGAAATGTATTGTCTCTCAGTTCTGGAGGCTAGAAGTCTGAGATCAGGGTGTCTAAGGGCTGGGGGGAAGCATATAGGCCTCTCTCTTTTGCTTCTAGATGGCTATCTTCAACCTGTATCTCTTCACACTGTTTACCTCTAAGCTTGCTGTCTCTAGTTTTCCCCTTTTTCTAAGGACACTGGTGATATTCGATTAAAGGCCCCCAATCCAGTACATCTCAACTAATCATATCTGCAACAACCCTATGTTCAAATAAGGTTACATTGTGAGGTACTGGGGGTTAGGACTTCAACATGTAAATTCTGGAGGCATACAATCGAACCTACAATACCAGATTAATCAGGAAAATCTAAGAGACAAATAATATCATGAATGAGATATCCTACAGATATATGAAGATACCAAAAGAATAAAAAGGGAATATTGGGAACAACTGTTGTGGATTTCCAACTTGTTTGCTCAAGATGACCTATCTCTCTAAATTAGAAAATAAAACTTACTGTTCGCCTGCAAATAAAGACTTAGGCCTATGGATAAAACCTTTCTAGCTTTTTTTAAAATCAAGCTATTTTGGGATTCAGTGTTCTAAGAGCATATTATTTATAAGAATCCTTGAAGGCAATTTGTTGTGAAAATCATGCTACAGCAGATCTGGACTTTAAATGCACAATAAATTTTCCTTAGAAATGTTATTTACTTACACTGACAGCATTAATATCTGACACATGTCCAGCGAAAGATTGTCTACACATTCCATCTCGAATATCCCATAACTTGGAAGATGCATCACAAGCACCAGAAACAAAAGTCCTCATGTCAGGACTCAGAGAAAGACTCATCACATCTCCAGAATGCCCAGTGAATGTGGTGGTCTGCTGGGCCGTTTCAATGTCCCATAAAGCACTATAATTAAAAATAAATAAAAACAGTGACGATGATCTCTTCTTACATTAGTTCCTATTACCACCCTGAACCCCAAAATCAGTGTTCTTCTGGAATAAACTTACCAATTTGTATCTCCTGAACTTGTAACAATTTGTCTGTCATCTAAAAAACGACAGCAGGACAAGTAGCCTACGACATAGAGAGGCACACATTTTAGGTTATCATTGACTGAATAACTCAATTAGCATGCAAAATACTGATATATATTCTTAAAAATATAATACCTGGGCAACAAGTGTTTGTTAGTATAATCTGTAGTTCTACTTTTAATTACTTCAAACTCTATGCTGTCTACAACTAAATCTTATCAACTAACTCTTTTAGGTTTTTACTTTGTCAGTGACATCAGGTTGGGTACTCTAAAAGTTACAACTTGAGTAAGACACAGTCCCTTCCATCTACTACAATTACCTAAGAGAGAGATACTCTTTTACACAAATATCTATAATCTATGGCAGACGGTATCAAGTACCTTAGAGAAAGATTAAAAATATTGTGAGAAATTAGAACCACCACCTCAGTGAAGGCTTCATGAAAAAGGTGGCATGTAAATGATCAGAATTCACCAGTGTTTCAAAATGTGGAAATGGCAGGAAAAGGCCATTATAGAGATTTTGTAAAAAGCGTGGTCAAATGGTACTGCCAAGAATTTGGAGGCAGAAATCTGATGAATGGCAAATATTTCCTAATCGACACTGCTAACCAAATACTAGACCACTGAACTATGCTGTGCATGCTGGCAAATTAAGCAATGTGCTATCACGTAGAGAAAAATACTTCAAAAATGTATCTTAATATATACTTTCAATGACATAATTAAGTATAGAAGCCAAAATCCCATAATTGTTATGATTGCAGAGAATACAGAAAATATTTGCTTTCTTTTTGTATTTTCATTATTGTTTGAATTTTTGCAGTAAATTTATTATCTTTACAAAAATAATACTTTTAAAAAAACAATTATGGTCATCATTTATATAATTATAAAAAGTTAGTTCATAGTAATTTCTACTCTCACTTGATTAGTACTCATCCTTTAGCCAGTTGAACACAACTTGTCACTCATTCTCCTTGATAGGCTCATTCTTCAAGAGGAGTCAAGTTTGGTAGGAAAGGACAATATTTGGTGGAGCTCACCTATGTGACCTGGTAACTCTCGGCTCACTCTCACATTCCCCTCTCTGGTTTTTAAGTTATATATAGAGCAGATGTTGTCCAGTCCTCCACAAGCAACATAATTACCAGAGGGAGCATAAGCACAGGTCATCACCCAGGAGGACCTCAAAGGAATAGCATGCATCTGTACAACAAATACAATACACAAAAACTCTTACTAAGATTAAGAAAACAGCTATTTACCTTCCTAACCTATTTACAATGAGGAAAATATTATTAAAAATTAAATACATCTAAAAAATTAAGGCAAAATAAGAATGCAATGGACTGAAAAAGTGAATAATGAAAAATAAAATAATAATGCACACTAAAATGCCTATTATTTTTTTTTCTGTATTATCATCAAATCATTAGGATTTAAGTGCTCTTTTCGGAAATTATTCTTTTAGGAGAAGAACATAGGATGTTTCAATGCTAACACAGCAATTTGAATATTAAGTGTAAAATGTTAAAGAATTTAATACGATTCTTTGTTTTTATTTATTTATTTTTTATTTTTTAGGTGAGGCAACCCTTGGTTGACCTCACAGATTGCAAGGACATTGTCGGCTGACAATTCTTTATTTTTTTTTATTTTTTAATAATACAGCACCTGGTCTTCCTAGGTGGTCTCCCAGCCAAGTACTAACCAGGCCCAACCTAGCTTAGCTTCCAAGATCAAACAGGATTGGGCTTGTTCAGGGTAGCATGGCTGTAGACCCAATTCTTTGTTTTTATAGTAGTGCTCAAAAGAAGGATTTCCTCCAACATAACACTGCATAATATAATAATCAAGAGTCAATTAAAATGGTTCTTCCATGAAGAGATGGTCCTCCTAATAACAGAGCACACACTCTGGGCTCAAATTTAAACCATGGTTAATAGTTTACACTGATCTACTCAACTACTGTCTGGGCCTTGTTACCCAACACCAAGCACCTGCAGGCCAGGCAGCAAAATTTAAGATCTATGGGAATAGTAAGGCTAATGGTCCATACGAAGAATCAACACATCATGTGATTCCTACTGTGATGTCACTTAACCTAAAATAATATCTTTTAAATGCAATTTTTTTTTGTTTTAGGAAAATATAATTGAGAGACACATACTCAATGCCAATTAATATAGAAAAACTGTTACAATATAAATCTTTCTTAGCTACCTTTAAAATTTCGACCAGGCTGGATACTGTTTACTTTGCAAAATGGTACTTTTAAACCTTTAATAAAAATATAAGTGTACACAGAATCTTATGAAAGTTTTCCTACAATCACTCAACACCTTTACATCAGGGATTCCTTCCAGTGGACATGTTAAGATAAACCTCCGGCTTTTACCACCAAAAGATCTAAACGAGTTCTAATTTGCCACCAATCGACTGTCTTTTCTGAGCAGTCTAGAAACACAAATCAATGCCTAGAGTGGATCAAAGAAAAGCTTCACATTAACATTCTAGCTTATCTACAACTAGAAATAAAAATCTCAGGGTCATTGTCATATTCGGAAATGGAAGTTTTTTAAAACTGTTTTATGTAAAACAGATGAACACTCTTTTCTAATATGAAAATCTGAGACTTCAGTAAAACATACTGAATAATATTCCTGCAGTTGTCCTTGGGAATAAAAAAGGAGCTAAATATGAAAAGCAAACACAAAGCCTCAGGAGAGGATCTAGATTAAAATAAATGGAATAAATTTATCTTAGAAGGAAATTAAAGTTGGAAGTAATAGAATAAAGGAAGGAATTGGTGGATATTAAACCAAATAAACAGTTATTTAAAAGAATGATTAAGAAATTCTACCTTATTTGTTGTATAGCTATCCCAAATAATTAATTTTCCATCTTGGGAAGCACTGACTAGTAGCCTAGAGGAACAAACAAAAATAATTTGACACTTAGAGAAAAAAAATTTAAATTAGTTATGCATTGCATTATGTAGACTAGTTCATGAAAGAAAAATACATTTTTTTCTAATTAAAAACTTGATACCAGAAAATAATCTCCTTCCCAACTTTAAAAAAATTTATTCTGCATGCCAAAATTTTCAACATAACATACAATTTAGCAAAACTTAGACATTTTACTAAAAATGTCTCTGGTTATGATTCAACTTTTTCATGGTGACAACATTCTAGTTCTTATTCAAGACTGGTAGATTCTAGCTGACTGGTTTAGTATTGCCTGATTTAAATTTAATGACAACAGATACATATAAGCCTAACAACCATATTTCAACCTAAAAACATCAGTTGAGAGCCTGTGAATGCAAGGCAGTGTTATGGGTACGACTCAGGAAATATCACCTGTCCTCGAGGCCTCTTCCATCCTGTGGAGATAAGGTATTTACACGTATTTATAAGAAACCAAGTAAGTAAAAATTGTCAGAGGAATGGTATAAAATAATGCCATAGGAAAGAAAAAGAGAGAAAAATAATTGCTAGTTGAATTAATCAAGTAGTCTAGCAAAAGAGAATGAGTCTTGAAAAATGGAATTTTGAGAGCTAAAGGTAGAGATACATACTTCCGTCCTTTGTGAGTTTAAGTAATAAATAGTTATAGCAATATCCAGTAACCTGAACATAGCAATATTCAATAAATATTTGATTAACTGAAAATTCAAGGTTAATATACAATAAAACTGCTTTTGAATATTTTAAAAAAAAGTAAAATACCTCACTGCAAAGAAAAGAAATCCTAAACAGTTCACCTGGATAATTTGATAGTTTTGTGAAGAAAATTTATTTTCCATAGTAAAGGTTTCTAAACTTTTAAAGTATCAATGACTATTTTTAGTCAAAGCAGTGTTCACATTAGATGCATTTTCTGTAAGCACTTCATATAGTTTGTTTTTAACTACAAAAATGTTTATTTTAAAAGAAATGCAAATGATGATTCCTAACGAAAATAATTCTGCTGATAGTTTGAAAATGACAGGTACAAACCTTGAATCATATCCCCAGTGCATAGCATAGATTTTAGCTAGGTGGCCCCTCAGTGTACGTCTTGTTCGCATTTGTATCCGGCCCACGGAATCCATATTTGATGTGATCTTTAGAAAGTGACAAGAATGTTATTTTTTACCTTAGAAATAGTTCAGAAAATAAAGCAGAAACAATTAATAGGCAAAGAAGCAGACATAAAACAAATTTATAGCAATTGAAGATAATTTAATATAAATATAATTCCAGAGTCATTATAGGATCAATATGTTGTTCAAGAAAAAGTATGACTAAAATTATACTATTTGCACATCTTCTAGTGAGATTATCTTCTGTAGACTATTAACTGAAAAGAATAGACATAACTCAACTTTAGTAAAAAAAAAAATCCCAAAGAAAAATCTAATAGTTGATCAAAGAGTAAAACATTTATAATTTTAACTGTCTATAAAAAAGCCAGTTCAATATTTGTAAAGCACATACAATATTTCCTTAATGAAAATTATCTATGTTATACTAATGAAACCTTCCTAAGAGTTTATATAAGAAAAAAAAGCTTAGAGTATATCAAAAAGAATCAGAAACTACCTAAAAAGAAACATACGAATCTACATATTTTATGGTATCTACTTTTCCAGAATTCGACTTGAATAAATTTGTTTTAAAAAGCACTTATACAGAATCTGACAAACTACAAAGTGTTTTTAAATAGAGATCTCATGTTTTTACAATTAAATATTAATAAGAATCTGAAGGTCATTTGCATCAATGTCAAGCTGTTTCATGTGAATTACTAAAAGGAAATGAGGGGGTAAAAAAAACTTTACCTGAACAAGCGTTGCATCGTTACATGCTTTCCTCGCATCCTGAGGTAAAGAAAGGTGATTATAATACACTCAGACGTGGAAATTACTAGATACAATCTAAAATAATATTTTCGTTGAAAAACATAGATTTGCAAATATACTTTTTATTTTACCACATAATCTTTACTTAAAAAGCTTTTGTTGAGAGAAAAATTCACATAACATAAAATTAACTATTTAAATCATTTTCAGGTGTATAATTCAGTGGTTAGTAAATTCACAATGTTGTGTACCCATCACAACTACCTAATTTCGGAACATTTCCATCACTCCAAAAAAGAAAACCCATACCTCTCAATTCTCTCTTCCCTCATCCTCTGGTAATCACTAATTTATTCTCTATTTCTATGGATTTGCCTTCTCTGGACATTTCATGTAAATAAACTCATACAATATATGACCTTTTGTTCGGGCTTCTTTCACTTACTACAGTGTTTTTAAGGTCCATCCATATTGTAGTGTATATCAGTACTTCATTTATTTTATGGCCGAGTATATTCCGGTATATGAATATATCTACATTTGGTTTATCCATTAATTAATTACTGGATATTTAAGTTGTTTCCACTTTTTGGCTTTTATGAATAGATGCTTTGAACATTGATGTACAAGTTTTTGTGTGTACATATGTTTTCAATCCTCTAGGAGTAAAATTGGTGGTTGATATGGTAATTCTATGTTTAACTTAAACTGTCAAATCGTTCTGCACGGCAGCTGCACCATTTTATATTCCCACAAAGAACGTATGAGGGTTCCAATATCTTCACATCCAAACCACTGTTCTTCTTGTCTTCTTTTATTACTATTATTATTATTACAGCCATCTTAGTGGATGTGAAGTGGTATCTAGTGGTTTTGATTTGCATTCCCCTAATGATTAGTGATGTCAAGCATCTTTTCATGTGGAATATCACTGAATGTGCTTATTGGCTATTTGTGCATCATCTTCGGAGAAATGTTTATTTAAATCCTATGCCCATTTTTAAATTGGGTTGTTTATTGTTGAGTTGTAGGAATTCTTTATATATGCTGGATATTGACTCTTATTAGATATACAATTTGCAAATGTTTTCTCCTGTTCATTCTCTTGACAGTGTCCTCTGACATGCAGGTTTTTATTTTGGATGAAGTCCAATTTATCTATTTTTTTCTTTTGTTGTTTGTGCTTTTAGTGTCATATTAAACTGTTTGTCTAATCCAAGGTCATAAAGATTAACCACTGTTTACTTCTAAAAATTTTATACTTTTAGCTGTTATATTTAGGTACCTCTTCGAGTTAATTTTTATATATGATGTGAAGTAGGAGTCAAAATTCATTCATGGGAAAATCAGAAATGCAATTAGTTCTCCCTACTAGACTTCAAAGAAATTTTTTTTCCTCAAAGGTTAGGGTAGAATCCTCTTCAACTGTTTTTCTCTACTGTGCTTAGCATGCTCCTGTGCAAAAAGGAAGTACACAATATTTGTTGAATATAAGTCCCAAATGAACAACTTGTTCCAGTCAGCTCAGAGAAAAACACCTACCTCCACTTGCAGCAAAGACCTTTCAACCTATTTATAAACACTTAGACTATTCCTATGTAAGTGTGTTCATAAGTAGCAACACAAACATATGATTTGAGTCTTTCATTCTTAGTCAAATTGTGGGTTGAGAAACCTCATTTGGCAGGAAATGATTTGGCCTATTTTCTATAATGAAAAGAATTTCAGAGATGACAGTGATGGCCTGAGCCAGGTTCCAAAAATGAAGGAGTTGAAGACTAAATTCTAAAAAAAAGGGTCTCTGATTTTAAGCTTTATGAAAATGAACTATCATTTGGGTGATCTTTCTTAATTCAGTCATTCAATAAAAAAATCTGCTGAACACATATGATAATAAAAACTCTCCACAAAGTGGGCATAGAGGGAACATACCTCAAAATAATAAAGGCCATATATGGCAAAGCCCACAGCTAACATACTCAACGGTGAAAAGCTAAAAGCTTTTCCTCTAAGATCAGGAAACAAGACAAGGATGCCCACTCTCACCAATCTGATTCCTAGCAGAGCAATCAGGCAAGAAAAAGAGATAAAAGGCATCCAAATTAAAAAGGAGGAGTAAAACTATCGCTATTTGCGGATGACATGAGCCAAATAGACGTTTTGCAAAGAAGATATACAAAAGGTACATGAAAAGGTGTTGAACATCATTAATCATCAGGTTAATGCACACAAAACCACAATGAGATATCACCTCACACTTGTTAGAGTGGCTATCATCAAAAAGACAAGAAATAAATTTAGCAAGGTTGTGCACAAAAGGGAACCCTTGGGCACTGCTGGTGGCATTGTAAATTGGTGCAGCCACTATAGAAAACAGTATGCAGATTCCTGAAAAAAATAAAAGTAGAACTACCTCATGATCCAGAAATTCTACTTCTGGGTAGTTATCTGAAGAAAATCAAAATACTAACTTGAAAAGCTATGGACACCCCATGTTTATTGCAGCATTATTTACAATAGCCAAGATATGAAGACAACCTAAGTGTCTATTGACAGATGAATAGACAAAGAAAATGTGGTACATATATACAATAGAATATTATTCGGCCATAAAAAAGAATAAAATACCATATGCTCTTACTTATTTGTAGAGTCAAAAAAAAATAAACCAAGCCCATAAATACAGAGAACAGATTTTTTAAAAATGGGATAGGCATGTAACCATGCAGTTGGCCAATCAGTAGGTCCTGCTCAGAATGTAGAGCAAGTCACACAAAGTAGAGATGGTAGAGAATCCGCTCTGGTGGTGGCAACAACATCTAATTCAGAGATTATCCCATGAAGACTTCTCTGTAACTTACTAAATAAATACCTCCTTTGTTTTTACAGCTTTGTTCAGACACCTAAAGTATCGACTCAGGATTCTTATTCACAAATATATCATTAACTACTTTGAATTCCTGACAATAAAACTACTCAGAATCAACATATTTCTGGCAAGTGTTCTTCATCTATACCTTGTTTTTCCCGTGCTTTTCTAGTAATACCTTTGTATAGAGCCTATGCTTATTCCCTTTTTCTTACTCTTCATTTTTAAATTAGATGAGTTGTCTTGATATATCTATTGCAAAAGGTTCATATTAGGGAGGACAACAGCAGTGTTCTAAATTATTAGGGATTCTCTCTGCTTCATGCTGGAGTTGTTCATTTACATTTGTAAGATGTTTTAGCCCTTACTTTTCCCTGCGAAAAGAAGTAGGCAGTGCCAGGCTACATGCAATTCGGTTTCTTTCCTCTACTCTGTCGACAAGAGGCTTCCTAAAAGATGGCACATTTATATTCTTTCATTTTTTCCTCTGCCTTCCTTGATATTCCTCAGTCCAGGGAAGCAAGTGTTCCACCACTCCAAAGAAAGTACTATTGGAGTTGTTCCTGAGGGGGTGCTAACTACTCTGTATGAGATTTACAGCTGCAGAAATCTGCTCTCAGGGCCTGCCCACTCCCTGAAGCATCACTACATCTGACAACTCCTCCCCAAGCTACTACAAAGTTCTAAGTGTCTTAATTTTGTTAAAGATGTTTGTTTCTTATGCTCTTTACTGTAAAAGATGACAGACATGTCTTTATTACACCACTGACAATTTTCAATGTTTTTTCTGCAATCTAATGTTTTAGAGATTAATATTTTTTAGTACATTACGATGTGATAATATCTACCTGGTCATAATGCACCAAAAATCAAACTACGATTCCAGGTGTGTAAACAAGAAGAGAATTACATTTGTCTTTCAGCAGGGATTACATATATAATATTAACTTCTTAGGGATACAGGGGCTGCTAGTCCACATAAGTATTTGTTAGGAATGATTTTTTGGAGAATTCTTTAAAGGCATGATAAAAACAAACCGACCATTTCTAGCCTTATAAATTATTTGAAATATGTACACTGATAACCTAGTGAACAAATTTTGTTCACTGCTGGTACTAAAGTGTTAAAATTTCACAGCGAAAAAGTTTGCTCTTACCTGGATCTGATTCCGCAGTTGTTCAGCTTCCTGCCTCAACTGTTCCAATTCACTCATTTTTCCGATTTGTTTACTCCAAAATTAACACCACAAAGTAACTATAAAAAATAAAGACAGACTGATTCAGTTCTCCACTTACATATTAACTGACTTTTAAAATACTGACATATCACTTCTTTTCACCTTTTCTGAAACTCAAATGAAACAGTCAATTAGTACTGGAACTTAAAACCGTTTAATAAATATAGATCTAGATTATTTACTGAAGAATTTTATAGTGGGAAGTGATCAGAGGATAGAAATCTTGAGTTGTAACATTCAAGACTAAACTATAGAAAATTAGTATTAGAATGGAGTCTAGTGAGAAATACTTTACAATAATTCAGAGGGCACGAATAGGCATTTTCACTTGGATATCTAATAGGCACCTCAAACTTAATACTTCAAAACTGAACCCCTCAGGTCTTCTGCATTTCAGTAAATGGTAATTCCATCCTTCCAATTGTTTATGCCAAATACCTGGAAGTCATCTTTAACTTCGGTTTCTTTCATACCCTACATCTATGCCATCAGCAAAGCATGTCAGTCTTTCAAAAAAGTATCTAGGATTTGACTAACTGTGATTACGTCCACTTTGACCTTCTTGGTCAAAGCATCTCTCACCTGGTCTTCTTTCCACTGCTTTTGACTACTCTCCAGTCTATTCTATGTACAGCGATCAGTAATCTTTTTAAAACACAAGTCACTCTTCTGCTTCAAATCCTATAACAGCTTTCCACTCCACTCCAAGGAAAGCTTAACTCTTTCTCTTGACCTACAGAGTCCCATACAACCTCTTACACACACCTCTCTGACCTCCTCATTTATCACTCTTTCTCATTCACGCTGCTCCCACCACTTAAAAGCTTTCTTCATGTTCCTTGAACACACTAAGTAGGCTCCAGCCTCACTGTCTTTATACCTGCTCTTCCCTCTGCCTGAAACGCTCTTATCCCTGATGTTTTCATCATTCGCTCCCATACTTCTGCTCACATGTTACCTCTTTAGAGGGACTTTTGCTGATGGCACATGTGCACCCACCTAGGCCCATTACCTTGTCTCTATGAGATCACTATAAGACTCAACATCATCTAGCATGTATTTGCTTATTCGTTATGTTTCCTCCAAGTAGAATGTTAAGCTCCTTAAGGCAGGGACTTGTTCACTTTATTCTTTGCTATCTCCCTAGCACACATGACACTTTGTCCTCCAGTAAATAAACTAATCTGAAATAGCTTAAGAAATAAAGAGAAACTTGTTCTAAGGATTTAGAATGAATTATAAAACCAAAAGGCATGAATATTACTACCTCAGGAAAAGATCAAAAGATGAAAACTAGCTGTATTCTTTCTCTAGCCGTCCTGTTTTTTTCTATGTCTCTTTGTTTTTCCTTTATATAGAGTAACTTTCGCTGCTTCTCTAAACACAAGACCCAGTTTATATCTCTTTAGGTCAAGACCAGAGTCCAAAATGACTATCCCAACCGGATTCCCATAAGAGAAAGTTTTTCTGGTGTCCATCCTTCATTCACTTACAGTGTAGTACAAATAACTGTTTATTCTTTCAAGGTTAACTTTAAATTTATTTTATCAAATCGAAATATAAATTTATTAAGACTGACTGAAATGGCATTAAACTATCAAGTGGTTTGAGAACTATCATCATTCTAGTATTTCATTTCCAGTTTACTACTGTGATACATTTATCTAATTTTTCAGCAAATGTTGGTAAATTTTTTTGTAAGTCTTCCTGATAAATTTCTACTGTTGAACAATTTAGTACGTTCTTCAGAGGGTACCAGATTGAATAGATTATGGGCAATCTAGAATGTTATTCTGCCTAACTAAAGAAAAGCAGCATGCAGATTCTTTAAATTCACAACCCTAATTGCCCTTGCTGGACCATATCTGAGATATCCCTGACCCTAAAATCCTAGAAACTAGTTCTGATGTCTCTTTATTACCTGGGTTTCAAAAAATCCTGGGCAAACAAGACTGGTGTAAGTCTCTCCTACTGTGTTGCTAATGTACTAAAAAGGAGTATCAAGGGACCTAACACATCTCAGAAGTTTTCAAACTACATCTCATCCTTCCCTACTGCTTTCCCACCCTGCAAACTACCCACACACAAGTGACCCTCTAAAGTGGACTGTATTTGCAGCTCACAAGACTTACTAAGGCTGGACTATTATCTGTACCAAATGAACCAGATTTTCCAGCCTGGTGCCCCCAAAATGGGAGTACCATGAATGGAAATGGCAAACAAAGTGAAAGCAGTTCCCTTATCACCACCACTCTGTGGATGGGGAACTGCTGGGAGAGGCCCTGGGCCCACATGCACATTTTTGCTGGGTGTGCCTGGAATACAAGGCCCCGGTCACTTTTACCAAGGCCATTTCTCAGGGTTGTATTTGGAAAGAGCAACCTTGAGGAATGAGACAATGTCTCCCCAAGACAAAGAGCAGGCTTGCTTCTACTTACCATAAAAGTGGCAAATTCCCCAAGCTCAGTGTTTCTGGGCTATGATGAAAACTCGATGCATGTGTGGCATCTATCTAGTCCCACCTGTGTCACCTAAGAGCACAGGGAATCAATGCAAACCAACATCAGGCTATGCACTTGCTTTGCTGTGAGTAATAAAGTCTCTGGTCTCTGATCAGGAGTCTCATGTCTTCTACCAGCATCCATAAAACAGTGACAGGCCAATTTATTAGCTTGTAACTAGGTAAAATTTCAGACTCTTTGCAATCCTTGATAAGAAGAAGGTTCATAAGATGAGGAGTCCAATGTGGAATAGAGTGAAATTTGGGCTCTTTTATTTTTAATGAGATATAACTGACATATAATATTATGTAAGTTACTGTATATAAGTTTCAGTTGTACAATGTGTTGATGTGCCACATTTATATATTACAATTGATTACCACCAAAGAATTAGTAACACCTCTATAACATCATACAATTACCGTTTCTTTTTTGTGGAGAGGACATTTAAGATCCGGTCTCATAGAAACTCTGAAGTATATAATACAGTATGGTTGACTGACTATAAATGCTATGCTGTACGTTAGATCTTCAGAAGTTTTTCATCTTCTAGTTGCAAGCTGCACTTCTCTTTTACAGATTAGATTCCAAGTTTAGCACTGCATCAACAATTTTGCCAGCACCCTAGTTTCCACTACCCTTCTATTTTGTTACACTCAACAGCACTGAAGCAACCAAACATCGACTGAAAAAGTCAAACAACTGGGCACATTAATTCTACTATGAATTCATATCATCAATTTCAACCAGGCCCTCAAAACTACCTAACAACCCTAGGCTGCTTTTTACTCACTTCCACTCTTACTATCAACTATTTAAATTCCTTTAAATTCTTTTCAAGCTTTTGACCTTTTCACAACCCCTCTTGCAACAGATGACCTTGCTTTCTATATCACAGAGAAAACAGAAGCCATTGGACATGAATGAATGAACTTCAATTTTCCACTACTAGATTTAAAACTATACAAACGTAACTGACTCATCATACTTATTCTCCGCCTTCTATAATAGGAGCTGAGTTTTCTGTCATTTGGGCCAATTCCTCCACCTGTGATTTAAATCCTGTCTATCTCTACCTTTTCAATAATCTTATACTTTTGGTTATCCCTTTTCTTAAAGTATATCAATCTTTAATTTTTTCTCCATTGTCTGACTTATTAAGAAAAGTCTCAGAGAGAAATTTGTATAATGAACACTCATAATACCCCCCATGTAGGTTTACAAAATGTTAATACTGTTGTTATATTTGCTTCATCTTTGTTTTTGCCGAAGTATATTAAAAGTCAATTACAGAGACTCATGGACATGGACTATAGACTAGTGGTTACCATGGTGACAGAAAGAAATCTAACTATGGGAGGTGACCACACAGTGTAAATATATATATGCCTTACTGTTGAAACTTATTGGATTTCGTTAACCAATGTCTCCATAAAAAATAAATACTTAAAAATTAAAAAAAAAAAATCAATTACAGATGAGAGGGAAGCAGAGTTTGTCATCCCCAAATACATATCTTTTAAAAAAAGATATTATTTTAAGCTAGTTATCTTTAAGAAATGAAAGACAAGAAAACCCTCTGGCCTTCCCCTTACCTACCTATCATCACAGATAACTATAGATTAATATGAACTAATAGACAAGAAGGAACCTAGAAAGGGCCTTTTGATCAAAGTCCCCTCATTGTTAAAAATGGCCCAACAAACATTTATTTACTAAAAATTTGCTTTTCCATCTCAAGGTGAACTGCCTTCCTGCTCTCTAAAGTCCCAAACCACAACACCCAACTCCCGCTTCTCCTTAACTCAAAATGACATATAAGCCTTAATGACCCAAACTGTCCCTGGGACCCATATGCTTATGGAACCCTCATATGTACACATGTAATAAATTTGGCCATTTCCTCCTGTTAATCTGTCTCATATTAATTCAATTATTCATCTAGCCGAACTTTAGCTAGAAAGAAAATTATTTTTCCTCCCCCACACAGATATCAAGACATTTTTACTCTTAAATATTTTAGAATACATCTTAAAATTTTAGGGCATTTTTCTACTAAACTATATACCATTAACAAACCTACCAAAATTAACAGTAATTATTTAGTAGCTAATACCCAGTTCCTTTTCGAATTTCCCCAATTATTCCACCAATATCTTTTTACATCTGATTTGTACAAATCAGGATCCAATTAAGGACAACATAACACATGTGGTTATATCTCTTCTATGTCTCTTTATCTGGAGATACCCACCTTCTGAGCCACTTGTCCTACAGAATGTCACAAATTATTTCTACTTCCTTACAGTATTGTTTAACTCATTTCTCTATCCTTTTACTGCCCATAAACCGGAAGGAAATTAGATCTACAAGCTGGATGATATTCAGGTTCAATATGTTTGGCAAGAATACTTCTAGGCGACACTGGACTTCATATTATAACTGTGGATGAAAAAGGGGCCTATAATAAATCTGATAAGTTCAATGACTGAAAGTAACCTCGTGGGGTGATCTGATCATAAATTCCTAACTGGGCAGGTCATGGTGGGTAGTCACACCCCAGGCATATAACTTCTTCAGTAAAATGCTTATCTTTGCCTTCTGCAAGCCCTGTCCATTGTTTTTGTGCATGAAGGTTAACATACCTTTGAAATGCTTCTTTTTCAGACCTCTTGGAAGCATAATCATCCTCAAGAGAGCACGTAATCTTGTTAACTATCCTGTAATCCAATCTCTGCCTTGCTTTCTCCCATGTTCCTTACTTTCTCTCCTTAATTCCAAATGCATAAAAAAAAATCCTGCAAACTGTCATTCTGGGAAGCTTTTCTCAAGCTCTGTTGAGATCTTGCTTCCAGGTGTGTCCTCTGTTTGGCTCAAAAATAATAATAAAACTTTTCTATAGGTTTGGATGTTCTTTAGTCAAGTAGATCAGAATGAACTTAATGTTTATGACACAATTAGTAAAGCTAAGATTGGTCAGTGTGTTCAGGTGTTAAACAGCTTAATCTGTCTATTGTAAAGTTATAATTCCTCACTTTCACCCATGAAACAACAATGGGTGGGAGGGGGGATTTTTTCACTTTCAATTAGATCTTTTCCATCAGGAAGTAATCACGCCTAACTCCCTTTGAAAAAAGGGGTGGGGAGTTGAGGACGACATAATTCTTTATCCCACATTTTACCATCACTTACAGTCCTTTTCTATCTTTCATTAATAGCTTTCAAAGATTTGCCTATACATCAGTGGTCCCCAACTTATTTGGCACCAGGGACCAGTGCTCCTATTAGAATCTAATGCCTGATGATCTGAGGTGGAGTTGAGGCGGTGATGCTAGCGCTGGGTAGTGGCTGCAAATACAGATGAAGCTTCGCTCACTTGTCAGCCGCTCACCTCCCCAGCTGTGTGACCCAGTTCCTAACAGGCCAAGGATCAGTACCAGTCCTCAGCCCGGGGGTTGGGGACCCCTGCTATATGTACATGACCCTATTTCCTCACATGGAATTCTAAATTCTCAAGCCTTATTCATGTCCAGCGGACTTCAGCTAAGTTTAAGCAGGCATGATGAAAAAGGACGGGACAGTAACAAGGCAAGCGGCTGTCTGAGATGTTTCTAAGCTGCAAAATCAGAACCCTTCTGTGCCAAATGAAAGGTAGAATATGCCACCCCAAAGTGCGTGTCCTTGGCATAAGGATTATTTCGAGAAACAGCATACACAGTAGAAACTCTGAAAACAAGAGAAATTACTCCTTTGAAATGGAAATTTATATTTACAAAGGAAATCTCCATGTGTAAGGCTGTCTCCCTCTCAGTACCAGGAAGAGAGGATGACTGTACATCACAAGAGAATCTTATCAAAAGAAAAGGCACAGGACCTTCAGTCTGCATAACAAGCCTTATCCTTATTTACCCTTGCTTTTCCTGGTAACCTCCTGTGCTAGTCTCCCTCCGCCCTGCACCTTTCTGCTGTATTTAACTGAAGAAGGTTTTTAAGTTTGTGGCTTGGGCTGCACTGTTTTCCCTGGGTATCAACAGGTATACCTCAGGTATACATGTTAAGCAGCCTCTGTTTATTTTCCTCTTATTAATATTTTATTACAGGAGTCTCAGTCAAGAACTCAGAAGTATAGAGGGAAAATTATTTTTCTTCCCCTACACAGACAACTGCAAACTTTCTTTGGATGTCTGAAAAGAAAATGTCAAAGCTGCCTTAACCCCCTTTCATATCTGCTGCTAAAAAGAGGAACTTTTCACTCTTTAAAAAAAACTTCCTAGTTCCGTCACTAAGGAGAACCAATATTTTGATTGACTTTCTGTTGATCTTTTCTTCTCACTGGCTATTGTTGAATTCCTGAGAATCCCAATAAAGGATCCATCTAGAACAGACTAGCAGACTACAAACAACTTCCAGACAAACTTAGACAGTGACGTGGTAAAATGAGACAATAGGATACCCCTCAGGTAAAGCCTAATGTGATAAATACTAGTAAATTATGGTTTGAAGGCGATGATCTAAAGAAGTGGCCAATCTGTGTATTGATGAGGTCTGTGTGTATATAATTTGGTTATAAAAGTTTTGAATTCTTGAGAATGATATTGTTGCATGAGGTACAGTTAAGTAAGTAGCTCCCTCAAACAATTAAACCTGAAAGTATGCTCGAATTCAGAGAATTGAAGTCCTCTAGGGGCCCGTATTTTGACTGGTAGAAAAAGTCATCTACCACTTTCCCTCCTGCAATTCCTTTACATCACAACTAATAAAGGACAGAAATGACGGGGAAGTAACAAAGCCTTTTATAAAGTTTTGTGAATTCAGTGTGGGGGGAAAAACAATGAGAGTAATGGCAGGAGAAAGAAAACCAGTAAAACAGTCACCCACTACTTAAGAAATCCTCCACTGGGTGCACCCAGGCAGACTAACTGCAGCATAAACAAATTCAGTGTCCTCTTTATTTACAGTTTAAAATAATTAAGAGCCCAACCTGAGCAGGGAGTAACCAAAATATATTCTCTCATTGATTACTTTCCTGGAATTAATAACCAAAAAAGAAAATGGTTATTAATTCCATTAATATAGCAATCCATTTTCTATATATACAGGTTATATGCATAACAGAAAATTGAGTGAGTGGGCCTTCTCCTAAGGATTGAGTGAGTGGGCCTTCTCCCAGGGAACGGCCCCAAAGCTGAAAACAAAGAGACATCAGGTGTATTACTTTTTCTTTTTTAAAAAATGCTTCCAACATATGGGAGCAGAATCACCCTCAGGGTTTACTAAACAGCCCAACGGTCTGCTGCACACTTACACTCACACAACTGTTGACAATGATATTTACAATCATCCCTACATACAAGAAGACTAAGAGAAGAGAAAGGGTTGGCTACAAGGGGAGCAACTTCAGGGCATTCATGATGAGGAGGGTTCCCCCTGCCCCCAAGAGAGAGGAAGTAAAAATTAAAAAACCAAGCCACGATTGTGAAAAGACAGTCACAAGCTAAAATGCAAATAAAGGATAAGAATCTAGAATTGAAAAGCAATTCCTCCAAACAAATAATAAAGAAGACTAATGATCCAATAGAGAAATGTGCACAGATATGAGTCAGCAAATTATAGCAAAAACTATGGAGGCCAGTGCATAAATGAAAAGACACTCGACTTCAGTAATGGAGGAAATGCAAATAAAAATGATTTCATACCTATTAGATTGACAAAATTTTTTATCTCAACCAGAGTTGGCACAGTTGTGGGAAAATGGTAACTCATATTCTGGTGGGGCAACTTTAGGAAGCAATTTGGCAACACCTAATAACGGCGATAGTATCTTTCAATCTGACAATTTTTAATTCCCTTTCTGGGTATATAAGCCCTGAAAGAAACTCAAGTACATGTGCTCATGTGCTCAAGAGCACATACAGAACTACTTGTAATAGCAATAAACTAGAACACTAATGTCCACCACCAGAAGAATGGATAACTGTAGTGTTTTCACAAAGAATTATTATACAGTAGTGAAAACAAGTGAACTACAGATATATACAACACAGAAACTGAAAAATAATGTTGAAAAGAGAAAAAAAGTAAACTGAGAAGACTCATACCAGCATAATATACTCTTTTTAAAACTCAAAAACAACTAAAACTAAATAATATATTGTTTAGGAATGCATATGTAATAAAAATTTTTTTTAAAGCAAAGAAATGATATGTAATAAAACTTTTTTTTAAAGCAAAGAAATGATAAAGCAGAATAAGGGAGTAGCACACAAGTAGTTGCAGATAACCATTAATTTTCAGAATCGTGAGTGTATATTTTATTTGCAGGTGTTTATTTATGTATTATCAATAAGCAGATAAATGTAAATATATAAAAGTGAGTCACACACGAACCCAAGATGAATATATTCGTAATGAATCCAACTCTTGTACCCATTAATTTAAAAAGGAGGCCATTAGACTGAAGTGGTTCTAACACCAAAGCAAACTAAAACCTAGACCTATAAATGCCTCAAGATTAAGAAATCATAACCTAAGGACAGCCAATCACAGCCAAGTAGGCTTTCCAAACAAGGCAACCACAGAAGCTATGGCCAATCAATTAATTTCCTTGCTTTGGGTCCTCCTCTTCTCTACAAAAGTCTTGCCCCTACCTCTAGCGGTGGAGCACTCCATCTTCAATTAGGTATTGCCCAATCCAAACAGATTTTTGCTCAAAAAACTAAAAATTTTAATATGCCTTACTTTATCTCTTAACATAGCTGAAGTCTACCAGGAACCATAAAATAAATGAAATAAAGACAAAAAGAAACTGAAGCTTAGACAGATTAAATAACTTGCTAAGATTAGAGGCAGAATTGGGGACTGCACCTAAGCATGGATGACTCTGGAACCCAGACTCTCAAGTACTCTGCTACATCACCACCTTTTCAAAGGGCATCTCGTGAGACCTTTCTGCTGAGTCTGACTGATGATCCTTCAAACTTTACTCCCACAGCTTTCACAACCCCACATTGCCTAGATCCTCCATATACTTCACTGTATTCCTGATCCGTATCTTTCTGGGATCTTCCCCCCAATCCCCATTCATTTCTTAAGTATTTGTTTCCCAAGGTCTATCTTCAGACAGCTAGTTAAGAAATTTCCCTCCTGGAATGAAGGAAAGATATAGAGTAATATGAGATATATATTAGCCATCTCTATCTTTCTTTCAGGAAAAATAAAAATCAGAAGAGTATGGTATAATAGTTAAGGAATTTTATCACTGGTGATTTTTACTCAAGATCAAATTGGAGCTGTTTATCACAAACTCTGAAGTGGTAATGAAATTGCCGACTAAAGCAATTTTAAACTAATAATTCGACAGAAATTAGACAGCATATCAATTATCTTTTAAAAGTTCAGCTATACCAGTTACAAATATCAAAAAATACCAATGATCCATTGTATCCAAACCAATTTGTTCAATGAAAAAAAAATACAGTTGCATAATTCAAACCGCCTTCTCCCTCCACTTCTTAAAATGTCCACAGAATTTTTTACTACAGCAAGGCATTATATTACCGTTAGTGAATAGCTGTTTTAATCCATGAGACAAGGAAATATAAGTATCTCAGCTACTGATAATTTTCATACTGATCATGAAAGCATATGACAGGAAAGACTATTTTAAAATATTTAAAAACTACTTTTGCTTACGAAGTGTATTGATCAGAAAAGTTAATTTCAAGTTTGTTATTATAATTAAATAATGTTTTACTTTTCTCATTGCAATCCTGACTTATAATTCCTATACTTTGTAAAAACCCATAATTAATTATGTTAGGTAAAACTTTTATGGTGATTCTTACCAAAGAATTTAAATACACACAAGCTACTCATTCCCAGTATTCCATCTACAGATATTCCCATGTGGCTTTTTTTCTCAAGAAGTTAGCCCAAAACCTAGATCTGCATGGGTGAATGGATAAGAGAGGAAAATAGAGATGCTGAAACTGTAGCATAGGTATTGTTTTGGTTGGGGTTTTTGTTTTGTTTTGTTTTGTTTTTTGCTACCAAATTTCTCATCACATTGAACATTTTTAAGTGCTCTGAAAGTAAAACAATTCAGCCTCTTGTAAACTGAAGGCAGTCCATTTTGTCTACATTCCAGAAAATAAATAAGATGCTGCTCTTATGTCTGTTTCCCTTCTCCTAAACTTGTAGGTTCTGGCATAGCTCATTCTTTCACCAAACGTTTACTGAATGCCTATTATGTGCCAACTGGGGCTACACATGAATAAGACACAGGCCCAGCTCTCCGGGAGTTTACAGTCTAAGGAAAACATTTAAGTGCATAGTCACACAGGTCCATAATCCATTACCCTAAGCCCTAGGGCCAGGTGCATTTCAGAATTTGGAAGTCTTCAGAGTTTAAAAAAGTATTTTAATCATATATAGTGTAATGCCCCAACTGGACCCTGGGGAAGCACCCCACATAATCAAGGAGTATTCCTGCAGCAAATGTAAGTAAATTCACAACTAGGTGGGAAAAAATAGACTAGCAAGTTTCATTATAAGTTCAAATCACATACAGTTTTGCCATTAAATGATTTCTGAAAAAAAAAAAAAACCCTACAGTTTTCAAAGCGTTTTGGATCTCCAAACTGTGGATAAAAGATTGTTGACCTGTAACATATAAAAAGAGGATTACCTGGTACAAAGGACGATGACCCCTGAACTTAAAAGATAACAAGCAGGAGTTAGCCAACCAAGACATGACATTTACTGAGCACTTATTATGTGCCATGCGCTGTTCCAAACCTTACCCAAGTTCACACAGGCTAACAGTTGGAATATAACTATACTTACTGTGTGATCCCAGAAATTGTTTAACTTGAGTCTAAATTCTCTCATCTGTACAATGGGGACATTAATACCTACCCACGGGGATTAAATAATACACATTTATAAAATGTCCTTAGAACTTTACGTCAGAGCTAATTTGGCCCAACAAGAGCAAAGTATGAAGAAGCTATAACCATAAACGCTATTCAGGCCAATGTTTATAGCTATTGGTGGGCTAACAGATATAACACGATTGCTATTTAAACAAAAAAGGAAAATAAAATTATTATTACCAAAAACAATTCTCTTCATGGTCTTAGCATCCCTGTTACTCTGCAACGTAACCACTTCTTCCTCTGCTTAACTCCCTGAAAAGCACTGAGGCTTCCTCTCTCACTTTAGAGGCTGTGTTCTTCTGTTTGCTGGGAAAGGACATAAACCATTCCTACCCCACACGGACTGCTCCATGTAGACCAAGTTGTCTAATGAAGGAGTAGGAAGAAGGAGGAAGATTCCAAGCGGGGAGAGAGGATGGGAGAAAAAATATCCAATCATGGGAAGGGCTTTCTCAAACTACACCCAGCTTCTGAAGATTTCAAAGCCTGACGGCACCTTGTCCATCCCCACTCCAATGTCTACATTGAGGCACTATTATTAATGCTATATCTTTTAGGAATGTAAGGGAAGAAACAGTGATAACCACTAATTTAACCAAATAGTTAACCAGTGGTTCTCAAACACCACTTAGGAACTTGTTAGAAATTCAAATTTTTAGGCCCTTTCCCAGGCCTAAAATATAAGAAACTCTGAGGGTGGAAGCCAGCAAATTGCTTAACAAACACTCCAGGTGATTCTGCTGATGCCTCCTAGAGTTTGAGAACTGCAAATCTGAATTCCCATTTACACAAGGAAACAAATCTAAAGCCATTCGATTGGAGGAAAGTTCAAGAATGTATGTTCTTACATTAAGAAGTTCCCCAAAAAGCTAAATGGCATTTATATTACCTTCCTGGTCAAACATCAAAATAATTCTAAAAAATAAAGATATTAAATGGAATACATAAATCATTCCCATTCTTATTGGTTTTAAAATGAGAATTATTCCCCATTTCTGAATTGTAAATTTTTTTCCTGAAGGATGGCTTTGGCATGGGAAAGAGGCAATAGAGAAAAAAGAGAAGTTCCCATAAAAATGTCCTATTTCTCAACACTCACGAAATGTTTTTACAAAGAAATCATGACAATTCCTTTGTATATTTCAGGTATCATCATCCCTTCCCTCAAGGGAAACAAAGAATCTGGCAAAATCCTGATGGGGGGCGGAGGGTGGGAGATGGATGGGAGGCAGCCATTACTTCCTTTAAAATAATCTATTTGTATTTGGTCTTACTTTACTCTTTAAGAAAAAGGATGAAATAAACACGGGGGTTAGAAAGGATGGCCTAGGAATCAAGCTATCTTCTATCTTGAAATATCCATGCCACCTAAAAAGAGAGATACTTGAAAAAAAATTTTGTTTTAAGACTTAAATGCATTAATCTTTGTTACAGTAGCAAAATATATGAGAAAATACCTACTTAAAAAAATGTTTCATGTAGTTATGGCATTAACTAAAAGAGGAACTTGGATTCTGAAATTCCAAAAGCGATTTTTATGTATTTTTCTTTTTTAAGAAAACTTGTGATTGAGTTTTCTTAATAAGACACATGATCAATCCAATATAGTAATAAATCAATCAACAAGAAAAAAAGTTTTTTATCCAGTTATCATAAATGAATCTACCTGGGGTATACACTTTAGATAATAATTGGGGTTTTGTCATTGGCCGGGATATGTCACTGTTGAAGAAATCTAAACTGAGAGGGTAAATTCCATGACCCGAAAAAAGTCATGCATTAAAAATAAAAAATAGGAATTTTGGAATTAAAAGCAAATGGACTTCGCTGTTTCATTCCTACACATTTTTATATTTGTGTTTTATAAATGAAATGTGTGTGACATCTGCAATGTTTTAGACTATTTGCCATTTATAAAAGATCAGTGTTTAATCATAAGATGCTTATGTAAGTTTATTTTTTAAATTAAAAATTAAACTATCTTTTAAATCAAAAGAAGAGAAAGGGGGAAGAAGTCTTTAAGGCAACGCTAACAAAACCTAAAATTACAGTAATATCAGGTGCTACATGAAAACGTGATGCAGAGAGCATGTTTTAAATACAGAATGGATGTTTCTACTTTTTTAGTATATCCTTTTTAAATTCCTACATACATGTATGGATATACACGCTGGAAGCTTTAAATGAATAGGTCCAGCTTTTTTTTCTAGTTAACATTTTAGCTTAGGAAAGCTTTCAAAAAGATTTATTTTCCTGCATTATTCCTATTATTTTTATCCATAACCCTATAAAGTACATAGAAATGACACTACTGTCAATCTAAATCATCCTGTGATCGATGCTTCCACTCAATAAACATGTATTTAACATCTACCCTACACTAGGCACAGGAACAGACCCACCCCAATCAGAAAAGAAGTTAGAATAATTAAATTAGGATGTTTAAGTGCTATAATAGAGCACATAAAGTGTTATGTCACCAAAACCAAATGTTTCACGAGAATGTGGCCGAACTCAACATACTAAGGATTTCCCTTAAACTTCATGCAATACATCTGAAGCCACTGTCTGTGAACCCGCTAAAATCATTTTTAGTACGCTTATATTTTTAGCTGTACTACCTCTTAAAGTAACAAGTTCTATAAATTTACTGTCTGTCAGCTATGTAAAACAGCAGAGTATTCCCTTTTACTTAGTCCTAAAACTACCTTCTCTAAGTCGAGATGCCTCTAGTTTTAGGATTTCTAAGACTTTGTGAACTAAACATTAGGAAAATAAATTATGATTATGTAAAATTACAAATCATAGCATTGTCAGCCTCCCTTTTCTCATGACTCTACTCAAGCATTATTACCTCTTTGATGTTTTGATAGGACTGTTAGGTTCGATCTGTATACCTAAGTCACAATCTCATATTGTCTTTAAGTCACATAATTTGCTTTTGTTTTACCAGAAACAACCCCTGAAATTTATCAGCTTTGGTTACATATTACTCTTAGTTATATCTATTTTTTTTTCCAATGAATCTTACCGCTAAAGGATGAAAATATGACAACTGGGGATATCAGAATTTCATCTAACGAATGTTTGTGTGTGCTTAACAGGCATCATGATCTGACTTATTTGCTGACTTGGCTTCAGGAAACAAAATGTGACCTGTGCCATTAATATATTCATGGCAAGGTAGCTACAATTCCATGTGCTCATAGCTTTAATAAAAGTAAAATATGTTAAACTTAGAATAACAAGTAGAAGTTACCAATTATAATTAGCATTCATTGTCTTCAAGTGCAGATTTCATTCTAACATAAAGCCACAATGCGTAGGCACAAGATAAAATTTTGGATGTTTTATTAATTAAAAAGCAAGTGTACCTATGTGATATTGGTCTGAGATGAACAGGTATCTACCAATGCTACTTCAGGATCACAGTTCATTTACAAAAATACCATACACTTGCTGTCTTGGGTTTAGACCAACGGCTAACTAATAATCCAGACTAGCTATCTGAGATTCCACTCCATCGACCACTCCCTAGCCCCACCACGAATGTTCTCAAAACCCATCAATCAAAGGGGGCTTATCTTCATCCTGAGGTGCTTATCTCCATCCGGTGGCTTGAACAAGTACATTCACTTTGAGTTATATTTAGTCACATTTAGTTTTATTCTACTGTTCTGATTTTCTTATTGATGTTTTCATCTTGCAACACTCAGTATACATACAACAATATCACTCATCAGCATCCGAAGGGAATTCATATCCCTTCACACTCTGTCTCAGTATCACCTCTAACAACCTCTAACGACTTCACAAAGATGTTCCCTCACTAGAAAATTAGCACATAACAATGGGGGAAATTTACATACCAACATGTCTCCCCCTCTTTATATATTAGGGAATGGAAGAGTCTGTGTGTGTTTTTAAATTTGTTCTCTCCCTCCCCAGTGGCACATTAATAATTTAAAACATAATGAAATCCCTTGTTGATAAATTTTAATTCCCATACAGGTTAACATATAACCATGAAAACTAATGTCTAAATTTAAAATTTTTTAAATACCAACTGCTTTTGCTTTTTTACTCCATATGACAACATTTTTCAAAAAGTTTATCCCCCTAACAGCTCCCCTAGAGGCCATTTAATAAGTAATGCACATAATGAAGATGGCTTGTTGACTAATTTCAACTTCCTTAAGTAATTAGCTGTCTACAATTTTCCATTTAAATTTATAATTTAATTTACAGAAGTCTGGAAAGTAAAATATGTTTTAAGTTATTTCCTTATAAAAACTGGTCACTATAAGCCTTGTTAACTCTAACTACAATGTATACTCTATGTTGCATTCCAGTTAGACAACAAAGCCTCATTCAGCTTAAACTGAATGACTGAGTTTTAATTCATATTACTAAGTAGTTAAAGCCCAATTTTTGTATTTGAAACAATTCTTGAGTAAAGGTGTTTAGGTGGGGAACTCATAAAAACTGCAGAGGAAAAAACAATGAGTCAAATGAGTCAAGCCAGTGCTGTTATTATAACAAAAATATCAGAAATTCCTATGTAAGATCCCAAAGGTTATTAGCCCTTGAGCACAGGGACCACTGCCCTCACCTTTGTCTCTCTCAGGGTAGTGTTCTCACTTTACAGTGCAGATCCTATCAATCTCTCTATAACTAAAATTTATTACACATTAGGTAATAAAGGAGAAATAGCAAGGCTTCTTCAAAAAATGATATTTTTGAATAGGTGAGAATGAATATTTAAAGATAGTCATTACTCAACGGTTTATATAACAAAAAATTACCAATATAAATCGATAGGAGAGCAGATATGGTACATCCATACAATGATATACTCTGTAGCTATCAAGAAGAGAACAGCAGAGTTCTAAATACTTGCAAAGATGCTGACACTAATGATAACCCCCGAACAAATGCTCCCTTTTGGGGTTTCAACTATAAGCATGCTGATGGGAGTTTGCTCTTACCCAGTAAGGCATACACTAAGTTTTCTTGGTAATAACTATAGGGCACAGGAACCAACCTTGCTAAAACCAAAATTAAGGGAAAAAATTTAAGCTGCATACTGATTTAAATATTAAATGTGGATATGAAGAGAAACTTTAAATTAACATTATTTTAGCAAGTCAGTAGTACACAAACATTTAAATCATTTACTGTGATTTCTACTTCAAAACAGATTAAATAAGTTCTCAGCAATTTGGGAAGAAAAGGATCTCCATAATGCAAACTGGAAAAATGGTATTGAGTACCAGAAGGTACTGAGGAACTTCTCAAGCATTTTTTGTCCACAGATATTGCACAAAAGGAAATTCTTTGGTACCTGGACCAACCACAGGACATTAGGAGGGTAGTGAAGCATAATTAAGAGTGCTGTCTCTAGTACTCAACTGCTGGGGTTTGAATAGTGGCCTCTTCCTTGGCATACATTAACTGACATGTGGAAAAGTGAACAAAGGTTATCTGAAATTATTGTAAGGTTGATAAAAAATACACCTATGAACTAAAGGTAGAATATATTTAAAATATTTTAATAGAAAGAAGTACATTTCACAGCGGAATTATTTTAAGTAATCAAAACATTTTGGAGCTAAATAATTTTATTTTTTCAGCCTAAGCCAGATGTCTCTTTAAATCTCACTATTGCCCTTTTGCTTTTCATTCTTTTCAATCTTATTATGGTTAACTTAGAGGATTACCTAAAATTAAAATTTTCAAACCTTTGTAATTTAAAAGTTTGTGATCAAGCTTCTTCCATTTTTGTTTCTTCTTATTGACCTACTCTATTCATCTGCTGCTTATTAATATTACCTCCACCAAAGGGCACACAAAAGAAAGATGAAGTCGTGGAAAGCAAAATTGGTAACTTGTTTGCTTCCAGAGGAGCTTTAGCAGTGTCACCAAGAAACTTTAAACAGCACTGATGCTATACGATTCTCTGAGACAGACTTCTCCATTTGAAAAAGGATTAGATAAAACACAGCCAAAAAAAGGTTGGCAAATATTAATTTGTTATCTATTAATTCATTCAACAAATATCTGAGTTCTAAACACATGCCAGGCACATTCCAGGCTCTAGGGATTCAGCAGTAAACAAAACAAACAAAAGTTCCCGTTGTCATGGAGCTTTATTCTATATCCGTCTAGGAGAAAGATAATAAAGCGCAAAAATAATTTCAAGTACAGATAAATACTACACAGGAAAAAATGCTGCAAGATATTAGAGGGTGACAGGGAAGGCAATTTTTAAATAAATTAATCTAAGTAACGACCTGAATGAAATGAGTGAATGAGTCAGGCTTTAAATGGGGGAAGGGTAGTCCAGGCAGGACAAACGGTAAATACAAAGGGCAGAAGGCAGAAACTAACCTGGCATGCTCATCTATAGGAGAGAGGATAGTGAGGCTGGAAGGAAGTGGGCAAAACAGAAGAGATTAGGGAGGTGGGCTGGAGCCCAACTATGTGCTCATGTAGGCCTCACCACTACAGTGAAAATTTCAGATTTTATCTAACAGTAATGGGTTTGAACAACTGAGTGATATAATCTGATTTTATTTACATCTTTTAAAGTTCATGAGGGCTGCTGTGGGACAGAGACTGGAAGTTGAAAGACCAGTTTGCTACCACAGTATTTCAAGCCAGGAATGATGGTGGTTTGACACAAGAATAGTGACAGTGGTCTGTGGCCATGCCACCCTGAACACGCCCGATCCCATCTGATCTCTGAAGCCAAGCAGGGGGGGGCCTGGTTAGTACTTAGATGAGAGACCACCTAGGAAGACCAAGTGCTGTAGCTGTAAAAAAAGAAAAAAAAAAAATAGTGGCAGTGGAGGTAATAAGAAATAGCCAAATTTGGATTAATTTTTAAGTTAGAGCCCATAATACTTGCCAATGGAAAAACAGATATAGGATGACTGAAACGGGAATCAAGGATAACTCTTAGAATTTTTAGCATGAGTAACTGGGTAGATGGTGGTACTATTTGCGAGATGGAGAAGAGTAAGAAATTATAGCCAGTGAAGCAGGATGAAAATAAGAGTCCATGCCCTAGAAGCCAAGGAGGGGAAAAAAAAATGCTTCAATAAGGAAGAAATTACCTATCACCAGTGTCAAATGTGATCTTGGGAAGAATGGTTTCATGACATAGAAAGGATCAAGTCTCTCTGGTGGGGGTTTAGAAGAAGATGGGAGATGAAGACTTGAGCAGAAACGGTCTCCGTGAAATTTTTCAAAGATTTTTTGTTTTGTTTTGGACACATTTAAAGTTTTATTTTTAACTTTTCACTTTTTAAAATTTCAAACTTAAAGTTGGAAAAGTAGTATAATGAACACTCTTACATCCTCCTTCAAAAATCACCAATTAACATTTGTCACATTTGCGCTCTGTGTGTGTGTGTGTGTGTGTGTGTGTGGTAATTATCATTGCTTATCCATTTGAGAGTAAATTAAAGATATCTTTACGTTACTCCTAAATAATTTACCATGTATCTTCTAAGAACAAAGGCATTCTCTTACGTAATCACAGAACAGTGATCAAATTCAGGAAACTTAACACTGATTCAACACTATTATTTAATATTCAGTACATATTTAAATTTTACCAATGTTCCAATAATGTTCTTGAGCAACTGGATTTTCCAATCCAAGATCCAATCAGGATTATGCATTTCCTGGTCAGATCTCTGGAACTTCCTTTCATTTGGAACAGTTACTTTGTTTTTCTTTGTCTTTCAGGACATTAACATATTGGAAGAGAACAAACCAGATACTTTGTAGAACAATCCTCAGTTAAGGTACTTCAATTGTTTCCTTGTGATTAGATTTTGTTATGCATTTCAAAAGTGCCAAGGAAAAGAAATGATGTCCCTAGTTCAAGCACATCAAGAGGAACATGTTTATTCCGTAGTGATGCTGACTTTGATCACTTGGTTGAGGTGATGTCTGCCAGATTTCTCCACTGTAGTTATAGTTTTCTCCTTGGTCATTAATCTCTAGAGAGATTTATTAATATCGTTTTCCCCATTGAACTTTCACTACCAGTAGTACTTGCCTGAGTTAACATTACCATGATAGTTGCAAACTAGTGTCTCTTCTATTGTTCCTTCTACATTTTTTACTGGCAGTCTATTGCGTAGATGTCCCTTTTCTCACTTATTATGGTCTTGTGGATTCTTATTTAATTCAATGGGTTATAATCCAGTATTATCATAACTCATATTGATGCTCAAGTTTTCCAAGATTTGACCATTCAAGCTAGTTCCTATGTCCTTTTCACATGCCCCCAACAATTTTTTTGAACAGTTCCTGACTTCAGTTTCTAGGCTCATACTTGCCCTGCCCCAGCTCTAGAACCAGCCATTTCGGTTTGGGCACTAGTTCTGTTCACAGCTACAAGGGTGTCATTGCTACTAAGATGTCATTCTTTCATTAGACAAGAGCTAGGATATATGTGTATGTATGTATGAATGTCTGTATATTTTAACCACAAGTTCATATTGATAACTAATTTCAATCCAACACTAGTTCTTCATTGCCTTCTTCCATTTCATATTTTTTCCCCTTCTCCCTCAGTGAAAATCCCAGCTCCAAAAATAGCAATAAATTTACTCATTTGCCCAATCCTACTATACAAAATAGTTTCAGAACTGCTATGTCTCCACCACTATAAATAATAGCCTACTATAGGGTTCAAGATTCTTTTTTTTTTTTTGGCAGTCCTTTTTATCTTTAGAGTAAAGGTATATAGTAGTCAAAGTCGTATTAAAAATATACTTGGATTCATTTTTTTTCTTCTGAGAGTCGATGTTATTCACTGAACTACAGCTGGTTCATTTGTTGCTGATTGTATTCAATTTTGGAGTTTTTCTCCTCCAAACCTTGTTAATTTTATTTTTGACCATATAAAACATTAACTAGTTTCCAAAACTCAAAACTACACCGAATGGTATAATCAGAGCAGTGCCAGTCCCTCCATCACCCCTTTTACTGTTTCTACCCACCCCTGGACGTAACTAGTTTCTGGTTATCTCCCCTGTATTTATTTTTGTTCTGTCAAAAAATTATGCTTTCTACAGTAGAGCAGAGAAATGGGACAGAATACTGGATCAAGAGGGAACTTTATTTAAGATAGTTATTTAAGATAGGAGACATAACAGAATGTTTGGATAATGATGTAAATGATTCCATAGAAACTGAAATCGAAGCTGTAGGATGGACAGGACAATCACAGGGGAAATATCTGTCAAAATACCTTCTAGTTTAATTTGAGGGATATCAAAGGGTTTCCCATATTCCATAGATTGCCATCCTGGTTGTAACCTTCCAAATTAATCATATGTATGGCTCTATAGTACCCACATTAAAATGGGGTTATTATTTTGGAAGGGTAATTAAGCTATCATTACCTACTAATGTCAATAGAAGAAATTCTGCCCTTGCAAGAGGAAAGTTTTGAACTCTGAGCTAGATATTTAACCAGCAACAGAGAGGCAAGAGAAGAATGGCTGATGTGAGGATCTGTATAAGACGGACAAATAGTAACGCGATCATGATGAAAAAACAAACCCACATCTCTAGTATGTCTTGGAAAATTTACAAAAATACTAATAATTTATGCTAGTAATTGAGGATCATTTCTCATGTCCTGGTTTGGGTCAATGTGGCACAGAGGAAATAGATACACAGAGGTCTGGCCTTGAATCCCAATTGTTACTTAACAGTTACATGACCACTAGCATATTTCAGAGGCAGTTCCTCACCTGTAGAACTGGATAACGCCTCTTTTGCCAAGTTAATGTGAGATATGAATAGAATACTGTACAGCACCACACCTAACCCTGAACAGATGTTTACTAAACAGATGTTCCAATAATACATGCAAATTAAACTAGTCAGCAAAGTAAAGAAACTATTCACATAGTGTACTTCAACAACATGCCTGAAAAAATCAGAGAAATCACACCATCTTAGGCAGTATTTGGGTAAGGGCAGAAAAATGTCCAACACTTACTTCCAATTCTCAATTTCCAAAATGTCTCAGAATCTATTTATAAGGTGTAACAATCTGTGTGACACACTAAAGCACCAAAGACTTAAAAGAAACAATTCTGGGGAGATGCTGATCAAATGGTACAAACTTCCAGTTATAAGATCTTTTGATCTCGTGTACAGCAATGGTGACTATGGATAACAATGCTGTATCACAAACTTGAAAGTTGCTGAGAGATCTTAAATGCTCTCATCTTCTCCATCCACACAAAATTATGTGAGATGATGGTTGTGTTAAGTAACATTAATATGGTAATCATTTTGCCATATTAATGTGTATCAAATCTTCATGTTATACACCTTAAACTTACACAATGTTATATGTCAATTATATATCAATAAAACTGTAAAAAATACTAAAAGCAGCAATCCTACAGGTTAACAAAAAGAAATGACTCAAAAGAACCTCTTAAATAATGTCTGTGCCTCACAGAGACTAACCTAAATATATCACAAGCTATGTTAACCAATTTTATAATTTCATAAGTATGTACACATGAGAGTTAAACCATGTTCAATAAAATATTTTAAAAGTTTCTATTTGAAATTCAAATTCATCTACAAACCAAAATGAAACAAGGAAAATCTTAAAATTGTTAATCAAATACTAAAACATACAATAAACTTTCAGAGATGTGGACAAAAAAGGGGCTAAATCTAACCTACAGTAACCTCACAGGGTGATCTGATCAGAAATTCCTAACGGGGCAGGTCAGGTCATGGAGGGTAGTTACACCTTAGGCCTATAACTTTCCTAGTAAAATGTTATCTTTGCTTTAAGCAAGCCCGGTCCATTGTTTTCATGAATCAAAGTTAAACATCTTTGAAATGCCTTTTTTTCAGACCTCCTTAAGAGAGCACATAATTTTAACTATCCTCAATCTTTGTATTCTCCCATAGGTTCATGTAATCTTCCTTACTTTCCCTCCTTAATTCCAAATGTATAAAAGAAAATGCAAAACTGTCATTCTCTGGTGCATTTGAGATCTTGCTTTCCCACATGTCCTCAGTTTGGCTCAAATAAGCTCTTATAAGAATTCTCTGCAACTTTGGATGTTCTTACATAGAGAGCCTAGGATCAGTTATAACTCAAAAGCCCCACACTGAAGTCTTAAACGTGCCATGTCAAAGAGACTCAAAGCATGCGATCTTGTATATAAGGACCGTCCTTGACTTCCCTTTCATCTAAGTAAGCAGTGTGTGTGCTCTATCTACAGATGTACTTAAAGGTCACAACCTCAGTTTGCAACACTAAGAGGGGCTGATAATAAAGCTATTTAATCAACAATTAAATTCGAATGTCTTAAGAAAACTTCCCAGTAGGGTGCTAATCCACATGATGAGCTATTTTGCCAGTGGGGAGAGGCAGACAGATGCATCCACATCCTTTACCGAAA
>NW_006435762.1:9998972-9999783 GCF_000325575.1 Pteropus alecto
AAACATTACTCCTATAAACACATGAAAATCTGTTTTTAAACTTTTAGAAATTCAATCTTCCCTTACCGAATAACAATAAATATCAAAGTACAAAGCAATCTTTTGTGTTTTGAAAAGGAAAAAGAATGTGGAGAAAGAAAGCCTTTTATCATGTACTGAATTTATGAGCATTCAAAATCCATTAATCCGCCCATCCCATCCCCAAAATGCTGGGCATTATATCATTTCCAAAATAAATTTAACACAGAACCACCGGACTCATTTTTAACACTCAGTGGAGAACTTTTATGAGCTTTCCCAGAGCTCTTCACCCAGTAACTCTTCTGGGCAGTCCCAAATAACCGCTACTTTCGGGTCAAACACGAGCTCGCGCTGTGTCCACCAGAGGGGGTTGGGGGCGTGAAGAGGAACCTAGGGGGTCTGGAGGCCAGGAATATGGACCGCCCCTCGCTTCCCAAAGCAAGCGGTCCAAGCGGCCCAGGAAGTGGTGGAGACTGCAGCCGAGCGGACGATCCGCGCCCAGGAGCAGAGCGCGACCAGGGCGCGCCCGTCCTGCCCCTCCCGGGCAGGGTCTGCCCCTCTGAAGCCCTGGGTCTCCGAATCAGGCGGGACCCAGCCAACACCGCGCCGCCACCCGAGCGGGGTTCCGCCGGGGCGGCCCCGCGGTGCCTCACGCCCCCTGCGGAAAGCCCGGGAGCCCCCTGCGGGGCGCACCGACCAGCCGCAGCTCGCGCGATCGCCGCCTACCTGGAGGGAGTTCGGATCCGCGTCCACCCGGCGCTGCCTGGGTCGGCTGGACGCTCAACAGCCC
>NW_006435762.1:9999995-10002361 GCF_000325575.1 Pteropus alecto
CCCTGGAGCACAGCCTGGGCGGGGGGCGAAAGGAGCGGGCGCCGAGCGCGGCTTCTGCTTCCTATTTTTTCTCTGGTTTCCTGCTAGAAGAAGAAAAACATTTATTCTCGGGCAGTTTCGTTTTCTTGTCGGCGTGGCGCCTGGACGGCGGCGCATACTTCTGAGTAGCGCCCCAGTGATGTGTCCAGTTTCCTTCCTGGTACCGCATAAACTTCAGTTTGCTCGTGGGCAGGATAGGAGGACTGCCTTAGAAGACTCCAAGGTCCCGCTTAGATTTAACGTTCTGGAAATCTAAATGTAAGAAAGTCGACTGAAGCCCAGTCATACAAAATTGCACTGCAATCCCAGTTCTGCCATCGCTAGTTGTGCGACTGTGCACCATCTCAGGGCCTCGGTTTTGTCGTTGGAAAATAGGAATAATGATACTTGCCTCATAAAGATCATAAAATATTAAATGAGATAACGTTTGAACAGAGCCTGCCTCTAAATAAATGATCAATACTTGGAAGTTATCGTTACTATCGTTACTGATGAAACCAGGCCGTCCAGATAACTGTCAAGTAGCTCTTCTCTGTGTGAGTTAAACATCATGTGCATCTCAACCGACTTTTTCTTTTTCTTTTTTCACATTTCTCTGGGTGTTTTATGTTTAAAATGTCATAAAGTGAATGCATCTACCCAATTTGCTTCCTCTGAAGTCAGTACCCGCCCGGGAGCAGTTTTCCTTTCTCCACCCCCATCTTTCTTCTGAGTTAATTCCAGTTTGACAGACTGTTGCTATAGCATTCCTTCTCTGACGTCAAACAATTTAAAGAAATAGCCCTGGGTAATGAAAACTGCAGAGGAGTTCTTTGTGGAGTTTCTGTGCTGGAGAAGATTTGAACAATATCGTAAGAGAACATGAACACCTCCGCAGCTTTCCATTCCTTCTTCAGCAGCTTCCCATTATCACCTGGAAGAAATCTCTGAGTACCTTAAAAGAGATAATGCCATAAGCACACCCCGATGGAACCTGAAAAAAAAAAAAAGTGACTGTTTTGTATGAAATCCAGACCATGACAAAAAATGGAAACAGCCATGGGGCTGGGATGATGAAAGAAAAGGTGGCTTTCCCCCAAATTTTCATTTTCCCTAATGTGGGATGCTCTTTTCCCTTAAGAAGAAAGGGGAGAAATGCCAAATCTACATATCAAAGTGTCAGAAAATGTTGATTTGGACCTGAGTGGTTTGCATCAGTAACTGTTTATATGTTTTAATGGTTAAATTCTGAATTTTATTATCGTCCTTTGTTAATTAATTTGTTATTAAATTGTTGTTTATGCAGGGCCTATTAAGTACCAGGCTCTCTACTTTCTTATGTCATACTCAGTTCTCACAATAACCTTACAATCTGTGTTGTACCCGCAATTTACAGATAAGGACACAGGCTCAGTGAATTTAGTAATTTATCTAGAGTCACATAGGGAGTGGCAGAAACTTAAGTGGAACCCAGATTGGATTGACTCCAAAGCCCACTTTAGATTCTTTTCTGTCTTGTTCTTGGGCACTAACATATTATAGGGCTTTGAGAGGTAGTTGGGTTAAGATTTAGTTGAAGAACAAGTTGCTGGTATTTAGGAAAACGCAGTAGAAAGGACTGAGATATTCTATTCCAGAAAAGATAAGAGAGAATGTAAATCAACAGCTTCTAAGCACAAAAACCTGGAAAGATGTAACAGGAATTTTACTGACCTTTGTTTGAAGACTTGGCAGTTACACAAAATCATGACTTTAACTTTCTTGAAAATTCGATGTGGACAGAATTATTAGAAAAATAAAGTCCAAGTACAAAAAAAGAAAGTTCAATTATTATCCAAATTAGTCCACTTCCAAGAATATTTCTTTGCCACATCTGCTGCATATTTTTCTGAAAAGAACACTTACTTGTTAAAGAACAAGCCTGTATTGCAAATCTGAAAGTAGAGCTGATGAAAAGAATTTCATTACCAAGAATAATTCCCTAAGAGCACAGTAATGCATCTAAGTGATCCAGCAATTAGTAATTTTTCAAATGATAATATAATCCAAGTAGAAAGAAAGGAAGGGAGAGAGAGAGAGAGGGAGAGAGAGAAAGAATGAGAGGCGAAGAGAGAGGGAATGGCATGCTATTAATATTTTTGAAGACTGCTGATTTGTGTAGACAATTGTAGTGATGTATTCTGCTTTTAATTATGAAACTTAATGTTCTTGTGTTTAGGTGCCACTGGACGATATTTAGATTTCTAAGTTGGTAGGCCCATATTCTCAGATCCTACTATTAAGAGAGGATGGCGGGATTACTGCTAGAGAACCTTTGAAGCCAGAATCCCTGACCGTATCATACTTGT
>NW_006435762.1:10002487-10009936 GCF_000325575.1 Pteropus alecto
ATTGCCCATGGTGTTTAACAGAATACCTTGTACATACTAGGGACTCAGTGAATGAACGAACAAATGAATGAATGAGTGAATGAATGAATGGATGGATGAATGCATGCACTCGGCTACTTATTTTACTCAAATAACCTTCACACTTAACTGCACTCCCATGCCCTACTTAGAATCATATAGAAAGAAAATGATCATTATTTTTCTCAAAGTTTTGCTGCAGTTGCTTCTGCAGGGTGTTTTGCTTTCCTGTGATCAACTTCAGAGAAGCTGTACTCTCAGCTTTGTGTTTGATGAATCTGAGCCTGTTCTCGGTGAGTTACCCTAACATCCACAATGCCATAGGTTTGTAACCTCTGCTTTTAAAACATGCCCTGGAAATGGTCTATTTTTTCCTGAGCCTACTTTGCTCTCAGACAATGCCAAGTATTACGAAGAACAGAACCATCAAAGTGTACAGTTTTCCAGTACTACCCTGTTGTATATGTTGTATGCATTTCAATTCTGTTGTATTCAGATGAGACCAAATTGTATATGCAACATTAGAACTAAAGTAACAGGTTTTCTTCCAACTACAGCCAAATAAGTTTAAAAATATTAAGCAGAAATTGTCTAATAGGAACTATAGCAAGAGTTCCCTAAGAATGTGGGAAGCAATTCCTAAGTAGATTCTATAAGAAGTAAGTTTATGAGTCTTTTCAGACATCCTTGATCCTGAGCAGTCATGTCTAAAGACTTTCTTCTTGCTCATGTACAATGCATTTTGATAATTAACCTTTTTACAACTTGTATTTTGAGCCTACCTTTGCTGTATTCTTCTGACACTCCTGGTAACAAATCAGTGATAACATCTTTCTTGCATCTTTTTACTCAGGGTCTGTTGTCTACATGTGCACCAGTGACCTTAGGAGAGAGCTGGATTTAACTAATGATTTCTGTCACAGGAATGGGGAGCAGGAGGGAAGTAGAAGTGCCCAGACATATATTTGCTGCTCTAGGTCCTGTGATTTTAGTCTCTAGAATCTGTTGTTGGGAAGGGACAGGCAACTTGAAAAGAATACTAAACTGTATGTCAGTGGATCTGATTTAGAGCTTTGAATCTGGTGCTAAATATCTGTGTGATCTTGAGTAGATCACAACCCACCTGCATTCTGTCTTATTCAATATATAAAATGAGAGTTCCGGATTCTAACAGGATTGGCAAGTATCACTGATGACATCACTCAGTACTATGCCCAATGTATAACTTCACCAATCAGTCATGTACTCTTTTCTTTCTAAGTTTAATCTCATCCCAAGAATTCTTTTGAGTACCATACACTAGATAAGCACTCATGTTGGTGTCGATAACTGAGTAAAAACATTATGTTAATTATCTATTGCTGTGTGACATACTGCCCTAAAACATAGTAAATTAGAACAATAGCAGTCATTTCCTTTACTCATTAATAGTCAGGTTAGGCAGGGCTGGGCAAACATACTCTTTTCTGCTCTAGGCAGTGTCACCTAATTTGATTCTACTTCCAAGATGGCTGGTTTATATGACTGGCAAGTTGGGGCTGGCTATGGGTTGGAAGATCAGCCAGGGCTATGGACAGAGACCTCCATTCTTCTTCACAAAGGCTTTTCCAAGGGGTAACTTGGAATTCCTCATACTACATACAGTGGCTGGGTTTCAAGAGCAAGTGTTTGAAGGGAACAAGGAGGAAGTACATTGCATTTTTATGGAAGACTCAGGAAGCACGTATTATAGTTTCCACCACAATCTCTTGGTCTAGGCAGCCACAAATTCAAATGATAGGGACATAGACCTCATGATGAAGGAGTAACAAGGTTCTAGAAGAGCATGCAGGCTGACATATTACTATGCAGCAATTTTGGAAATACAATTCGCCACAAGCATATTCACTAATTCTGAATTAATTGATAAATATAACAATCTAAGATTCTGTTTTTCCATTCCTTCCTCTCATTTAGCATTGCCTTTATTTATGAAAATATGCTCTGTCTTATAGATATTTTAAACAATGGAAAATGTCTTGCTTTCCTTCCTAATTTGTTCTTTTGTTGCCTTCTTTTTTAATTTTAATATTTTTAATCATCGTACTATAAAATTGATCTTTTCATTTTGGTATATGGTTCTATGATTTTAAACATATACACAGATTCATGTAATCACCAATAAAATCAGTGTATAGAACAGTTTTATCACCCCCAAAAAACTTTCTCATTCTATTCTTTTTATTATTATTATTATTATTATATTATCCTCTAACATTCATTGATCTGTCCTCCATCCCTATAGTTTTGTCATTTTGAGACTATTATATAGATGGAGTCATACCATATGAAACCTTTAAGGACTGGCTTCTTTCGTTTAGCATAATGCCTTTCTCCTTATTGCTGAGTAGTGTTCCACAGTATACAGAGGTAGCAGTTTGTTTATTCATTCACCCATTCAAGGACTTTCAGGGTGTTTTTCATTTGGAGGCAATTATAGAGTTTCTATAAGCACTCATGTACAGGTTTTTTATATTAATATATGTTTTCATATCTCTAGGGTAGATAATCATAAGTAGGCTTACTGGGCTATATGGTTCGAGTATGTTTAACCTTATGAGAAACTGCCAAATCATTTTCCAGAGTGGTTGGTCCATTTTTCATTCTCACCAGTAATGTATGAGAGTTTCAGTTGCTCTGAGTCCTTGCCAGCACTTGATATTGTCGGTATATATTTTTTAATTTTAGCCATTTAAATAGGTGTGTAGTAGTATCTCATAATGGTGCTGAATTTTTTAATCTTCAGCATCACACGTGCATGTTACTTCTTGCCTTGATCTAGTCCAGGCATTTCTGTCAAATTGATTTTCCTAAAACATAGCTCTAATTAGATCTTTTTATTTGGCTCAAAAAAAAAAACCTACAATGGTTTCAAATTATTTACTGAATTGAATGTACATGCCTTGTCCTGACATGCGAGGCCTTACATAATCCAGCTCTGACCTAGTTTTCCAGGTTCACTTTTAGTATTTTTCACTCCACCTAGTTCTTTTGTTCTTCTGAGAGTAGATTCTTTGCCTTCTTATCTTTGTCAGTGCTGCTCCCCAAACTGGCAACTCTGTCCTTCCTTATGTATCTCTTAAAAACATTGAACTTGAGGAGACTGTCTTTGCCCCTCTGGGCCTGACATACCATCACTGCAATATCAGGCAGTGTGTCCTGGACACTCTTCCTAGGCTCTTATGGCAGGTCAGTGAATCCAGACGGGCTGGTATCCAGCTGGGGAATGAGTCTCCTTTGCTTCTAGAGACCAAGAACTTTCCAAGTGATTCTATTGGGTGACCCTACCTTGGAAAAGGCCGGGGGTTAGTCTCTCTTTATAAATAATGCATTCCCCTCAGGGGATATTTCCTTCCTCACACCCATTTCCCCTTCAACCAGTGCCTGAACACTAAAAAGCAAAGAGTGAATATATAATAATGATATTATCTTAGTCTTAGCACTTCTCAGAGAGACTTTTGAAACATTTTTGAGATTTGAGTTTAATGCTATGGTAATTTTTCAAATGACTTTCCAATAAAGCATGAAGTGCTCTGATAGCTGTCAACAATATGTCACTTTCCTTCAGCAACGAAGGCTGAGAGAGAATAATTTAATAACATTAATACTTTCCTGATGGAAACAATTGCTTTGGTCTGATATCAATCCACTTAGCCTGGTCTTCAGACTACTTAGAAGGTAAGAAAAGATGAAAAGGAGATATGTAAATCAACTATCACTCTAAACACTTTTCTTTGATGGTAGAAACACCATTCTCAGTATCAGTAACAACAAACATCTGTGAACCTGTTTTTTAGTACAAACCTCTAAGATTAAGGGAATGATTTTAAATACTTCTGTTTGCTCCAAGAAAGAAAGGAATTATGAGTTCAGACTTCCTTAGCTATCTTCTCTAAGTGGACCAGGATATCCAAATCATGTTTCCAAAAGCCCATATAAATTCTAAGAAAGTCAAGTGAAATTGTTAATGATAACAAATTCAGTTCAGGTCAAGTATATATATTCAAGTTACATTCTACATAAGTTCCCTCGTATAATTATGCCCATAATTACAGTGTCTAGAGCATAATATATTATTTTGTATGATCTAGACTCTATGGGCTTACAATTGCATGACTATTTTATGACAAAATTTTGCTTCTTGGGGACGCGTGTCTAATCACTATATCCATAGTCTTAGCACCATACCTGCACGTAGTAGGGACTCAGCAGTGTTTGTTTAATGAATAATGAATGAATGAATGAATGAATGAATAGCTCTAAGGAAAAGTCACTGGGGACTCTATTCATTTATTCATTAGTAAGTATTTAATGAGTTCTTAGACAAAAAAGATATCTTCATAGCTATTTAGGAATGAATGAAATCAGGCTAACGAAATGCTTGATTCAACATTAATGTTTCTAGGAATGGAGTGGTCAAGCTGGGGTGGAAGAAGGGTACAAGTTCTAAGGCTGGGAACACTTTTTACACCTTTCCTTCACTGCAAGGTAACACATGAGCATTGAAATACCTTAACAGCTTACATTTCTTTTTGTTGTCATTTTTGTTCTTAATGTGATATGGAGAGGGGCAGGGGGCTGCTCTAACATTTTGCCATCCATAGGACAGCAGCAAATAAGGGCTTCTAGAGCAATTCACTCTCCTCAGGAACCAAGGATGGAAGAAAACTACCAGGCAGAAGAACCCAGCGTCTGTTCTCACAGCGTGTGCTGTGTGCACTAACAGGTGTGATATCATTACCTGTTTTTAAGTGCTCCGCGGGAAAGCCCAGCCCTTCCCTTTTGAAACAGAGTATTAACAGAATAGTGATGGTTTAAACAAGAACTGCTTCGCTCTTCTTGAAAGTACCTGGAGGGGAAAAAATAAAAACTTAGGACTAAATATCTGAAAATATATATCTAAAATGCCCAAGAACAAGGCAGAGTTAAGACTTTCCCTAATAGGAACAATCTTCCTTGCAAGGGATAGCCTGATTTAGTAGTTCCCCTTCAATATCTTTTACGTTTATATATGTTTTTTTGAGTATTTAGGAGCCAGCGCTTCATGTTATTTACTTCACTTACTATCTATAGCAGACTCATAAGGGGATCTTGTTATTCCCATTGTGCAAAGGAGATCTAGGCTCAGAGAGAGTAAAATCTTGCTCAAAGTCCCAAGGCAGGGCCATGGGGCGGGCATGAGGGGTTTAGACCCCTATCCTTCTTACCCCTCAGCTCCTATTTCCAGCAGCCCTTAAGGAAAAGGTTATGCAAATGTTATACAAATACAGCTTAAAACATGCTTCTCCTCGAGCAGTATCCTAGCCCCTAAAACTCTCCAATATCAAATCAAAAGTCTAATAAATGGTGTAGCTGACATATGGAGCCAGAACTTTCTGACCAGATGCTTGGATGTGTTTCTGTCCCTGATCTTAGGAGCCTACCCTCCAGCAGTAACACAACTGCTTTCACTTAGGTTTCATTTTGAATATTATATTTATTTCCTACTAAATATATCAGAGCAAAACCTCCAGTTAACGAAAGCCTCAAAAGTTTTCCTAACTCTTCTAGTATATCACATGAATAAAAATCAGGCAGGTGGAGAATTTAACCACTTCACCTTCACCCAACTTGTCCCAACACTAACCAAATTCCAGAGACTTCACAAATTCTTTCAATATGGGGACATCAACTCCTTTGCTTCTTTTTTTCTTTTCTTTCTTTCTTTCTTTCTTTTTTTTTTTTTGGTCCTCTCTTATCAGGATTAGCTACTTACTGCTCTTCCTGTTTTGATTTGACAGAAATGAACTTGAGCACCTATTCCTTCTGTCAGATGGATTTCCTAGCTTAAATTCATCCTACTTTTTCTACAGTGTGGCATTATTGCTCATTTCAGATGTTTATATTCTGCTCTATCTTACTTTCTGAGAATTTCGTGGACTTTCTCATTACGAATGAGTCAGTGTTTTGGGATTTGCGTCTTCTCAAGTAACAAGTAGGTTGCCACATTTTTAAAATTCTTTTATTTTCAAAGAAAATTCTAGTCCAATTTATCAATTTTAAAAAATCTGATTTAGTTACAGTCAAACCCGGAATTCAGCTAACTAGCTTTTATTTACATTATTAACATTGCTCAAAGAAGTATGTTTTTCATTGAGATTGACCCAGGGGCAACTGCACAAGTCTCTGCAAGAAGGTTCCTCTTCTTTGGTGACAATGAGTCAGATTTGTATTAACTCAAAAATGAATTTAAGGAGGAAAAAAAAAACAACTTTGTCATCTAATGAGTAACTTGTTCCATCTTGGTTTAGTTGATAAAGCAACTCTAAAAATAAAACTTACTGTAGATTTGTTCTTTTTCTTTTATTTTAAAAACCAAACTCTAATTTTGCCTTTTTGCAAACCTAAATAATATATAATTTTAAAAATGACTTCATGTATTAGCATTTGAAGGAATTGCTTAGTTTTGGGGTGGTGTGCTAGTTGTTTGGGTCCACATATGAGCTGAAATAGAAATTTCAAGGGAGTTTAAATGTTCCCAATTTAATTCTTTTCCATGAAATCGAACCTAATTTTTTTGTGCATTGACAATGATTGCCTAACAAATTTATCATAGACTAACTAAAAACATAACAACTTTCCAGATCTTTTTCTTCCTCATCTTAAAACTACCATGGCATTTTATACATTTCAAATGCCATTTATTAAATGATGTCCTTTATCGAAGTTATTTTTCTGAAGTTCAGCTATGCTTAAGTAACTTTTTGGATAAAAATCTACAACAATTTCTAGTAGTTTACTGAATTATAGGCTCCTGCCTGCCTCATCAGATTATGGATGGCTATGCATGCCTCATCATGGCATGCATAGCCATCCATAATCTGGTCCTAACCTGTCCTTTTCAACATTATCTGTATGGGTTTTTCTTTTTTCCACTGAAACTTGGGTCTTCCTATTTCTGAGAAGAAGTCCTGGGATTTCCCATTTTTCTTAGGTTATTCTCATGTACTAAGTGCATCATAGAAAGACCCATCCACAAAGCCATCTCTGATCCTCCCAACTGAACACATCTCTTCTTGTTTCTGATCTTTGCAGCATTTGGCTTACTACTCTTGTGTGCTGATGTCACTACTAACCTTTGGCTTAAACTACAATAATCTGTGTGCTTGTTTTATCTCCCAGATTTGCAAGTAAGATGGCATGCTTGAAAGAACATGAGGTTGGAAAAATCTAAGTTCATATAGTGCCTCTGTTACTTATGAGCTGTGTGACTTTGGACAAGTAACCTACCTACCTTTCTGAGCTCTTTTTTTTCATCTATAAAATAGTCTCCGATTCACTTCCCCTGTCTTGCATGTTTTGAGTTATCAAAAAATCGTTGTAAGTAGAAATAAGATTCTTTCCACAAAACCC
>NW_006435762.1:10009963-10011119 GCF_000325575.1 Pteropus alecto
ATATATATATAAGATAAAGATGGAAGTGAGTAAACAGAGGCCAATGAAGGAAAATGAGACAGAAAATTTATGCTGAAAACCTAAAGAGTTTAAGAAAAATAATAAAGGTGTTTAGCTAAGGCTAAAGTGGAAGAATAGATTTTTTCCCCCAATTTCTGGAGTTTTATTACTGATCTGTATATTCACTGAGTCAGGAAGTAACATCGCAAGTCACTCAAAGCAATGGAGTCCCTGGAAAGCAAAAAGAAGGCAAACTCTCTTCTCTCTGAATTCATCCCTCCTCTACTATATCTTTCAGAAATAAGATGTGGAAAAGAAACAGTGCCATACAGCATAAATTGGGATAATAGCTATTTTGCCTCCCAGAAGAGAAGAAAGTTATCACATTTTTAAGGAAAATATCCTGAAATAAATTATCATGGTTTCTGCAGGAGAAGAAAAGAATGAGCACATTAATACTGATGTTGAAAATAACAACCTTAGACGTTTGTCAAGTGTTAATAATAAGATTGTTAAGTAATTGGTACCTAAAACTATTATTTTTCTTAATAGTCAAATAACTTTGCTACTCAAAGAGTGGTCCATGGAGCTTGTTACAAATGCAGAATTATAATTATTCTGTTGGTGTCTTTCACCTACAGAATAGAATCTACGTTTTAAAAAGATCTCCAGAAAACCATAAACAAAATAAAAAAGCACCTTACTGAATGGGAGAAAATATTTGTAAATCATATATCTAATAAGGAGTTAATATCTAAAACATACAAAGAACTCATACAACTCAATAGCAACCAAACAATTCGATTAAAAAATGGGCAGGAGATCTGAATAGATATTTTTGCAAAGATATACAGAATGGCCAATAGGTACATGAAAAGGTGTTCAACATCATCAGAGAAATGCAAATCAAAACTACAATGAGATATCAACTCACAAATATTAGAACAGCTATTATCAAAAAGACAGTAAATAAGTTTGGACAAGGATGTAAAGGAAATACTTGTGAACTGTTGGAGGGAATGTAAATTGGTGCAACCACTATGGAAAACAGTATGCAGGTCCTCAAAAAATTAAAAATAAAACTGCTATATGACCCAGGAATTCCACTTCTGGGTATTTATAAAAAAAAAAAAAAAGAAAAGAAAAAGAAAAAGAA
>NW_006435762.1:10011187-10031319 GCF_000325575.1 Pteropus alecto
AAAGAAAGAAAACACTAACTTAAAAAGATATGTACCCCATTTTCATTGCAGCGTTATTTACAATAGCCAAGATATGAAAACAACCTAAGTGTCCACTGATGGATGCATGGCTAAAAAAATGTGGTATAAACAGACAATGCAATATTATTCAGCCTAAAAATTAATGAAATCTTGCCATTTCCAACAAATAGATGGACCTTGAGGGCATTATGCCAAGCGAAATAAGTCAGATAGAGAAAGACAAATACTGTATGACCTTACTTATATGTGGAACCTTAAAAACAAAAAACCAAACTCGTAGATAAAGAGAACAGATTGGTGTTTCTAGATGTAGGGGTTAGGGAGTGGGCAAAATGGGTGAAGAGAGTCATAGGGATGTAATGTACAACATAGTGACTATAGTTAATAACACTGGATTGCATATTTGAAAGTTGCTAAGAGAGTACATCTTAAAAGATTTCATCACAAGAAAAATTCTGAAACTATGTATGGTGATGGATATTGACTAGACTTATTGTAGTGATCATTTCAAAATATATACAAATATTGAATTGTTATGTTGTACACCTGAAACTAATGTAATTTTGTATGTCAATTGTACTTCAACTAAAAAAAAGATCACCAGATAATTCATAAATACATTAAAGTTTGAGAAACACTGATGAGTAAAGTCCTCTCCATGATCCTTAACATTAGGAAATCATTTTTTTCCTCTTTCTATCTCAGTCTTAGTCATTTGAGGTTCTTTAGTGTCCAGTAACTATTTAGACTAATATAGGTTTGAAAAATGCAAAAACATACTAATGTTAACATGGTTGCAAGAATGTTTCAAAAGCAATGACATCTTTTCCACCTTTACTATGCTAAGGCCAAGGAATGGCAGCCTGTAATTTTTTCTAGTCACCTATAGATGACCATTTGGGGTGAGTTAGTGTTAGTCTCATAAAGCAGTTGTGGGTCAGACAGGTGAAAATAGACTTTGAGGAAGTCAAATGGAGAGACCATTGCTTGCAGAATTTCAAATTCAGGTGGATGTTTGTTAGTAAACCCATTCTATAAGACAATTTGGCAATATGTATTAAGAATACTAAAACTCTTTGGCCCAATTATACCATTTGTAAGAATTTATCTAAAACACATAATCAAAGATACACACAAAGATTAATAAATAAAAAATTTGTATATGCCATGATTTTGTTAGTAAAAAATTATATAAAACTAAGGTATTCAACACAATAATGGGAATGTTTAACTAGATTATGATGTAGCCATGTAATAGAATAATACGCAGCCAATAAAATCTTATTTTTGATTTGAGATATACTAAATGTAAAGGTAAAGGTAAGCTCACCAAAAATAATATACAATCCAAATTTTATACAAAAATATTTACACATAGAAAATAAATATATTAAAACTGCAGTAGTAGTTTTTGCTCAATTTAAAATGTTTATTTATTTATTTATGGTTTTTAATATTTACCAAATTTTTAATAACAAACATGTATTATTTCTATGATAAGAAATTTTTTTTAATTTTTAACAAAAACATATTAATAAATCATATACTTGATATTCCCTGATTTCAGTTTTTGAGTTCAAGTCTTGAGTTGGAAAAGAGAGAGTGTTTTTGATGGAACACTCTATCACTTTTTTCTACTTATGGCCACTGCTTTAGAAGAAGGGACCCTCCATGGATACCGAATATACTCTTTGAAAATAACAAAGGTCTGACTACAAACATCCCTTTTTTTAGTCTTCCGCTAAATTCAAGAGCATAACAGTAATTATTCCAAGGTTAAAAATCAGTTTCTCATAATGAAGCAACTTAAAAAAAATTTTTTTTTGAAATAATTATGATTCACCGGAACCAACGAAGATATTATGAAGAGGTCCATTGTGCCCTTCACACAATTTCCTCTTGAAGCAACTTTACACATGAACTTTTGATGGATTTAATTTCTTCATTCTTATAGTATGAGGTTAGTGCTGAGCAGCAGTGTCATCAGTTCTAAAGGCAAGTCTAATCTCTTCGTTTTCTCTATTTCGAAAATGAGGAAATAACTTTTTTCTTCATTTCTCATGATTGACTTGTAGTCGTAGATGTTTGAAAAGAAGTCTCAGCCTGTTATATTTTCTTCTGTCTTATAGATGTCTAAATGTGACCACTTAGTTGCAGTTTCAGTTCAGAAGTGCTTCTTCTTTTATAGGGAATTACAGTACCAGGTACTGGTAATTACTTTGCTCTGCTTAACTAAGGGGTGAGAAGAAAATGGGCAGAAGAGACAGTCTTGATTGATATAAACTTCTCTGTCATTTTTAATGTGTTGAGGCTTCAACATAACTTACACTTAAAATATTGAGAACTGAAAAAAATAATACCGTATTACATGACATCTGCCTGATAACGAGATTATAACAAAACAAAAAGACAAAATCTGACTACTTCTCTTGGCAAATGCTAATAATGGTAACAGCATAACAGCACAGAGGCAACAGGAGCCAATGGGTAAATGTGATACTCTGGAGTCACATTGCCCAGATTTAAATCATGATTCTGGCACTTATGAGTTGTGTGATCCTAGGCAACTTCCTGTTCCTCAATTTCCTTACCTGTCTGGCCCATAGTAGGTACTCAAGAAGTATTAGCAATGATCCTGTTGTAGAAATTATAGTTAATTCACATCCTTTGAAATTCCCAACCACCTTACTTGTATTATTCAAGAAATCCTTTTTTAATTTTTTCAAGAATTAGAAAAGGATTGGTATTAATTCTTCTTTAAATCTTTAATAAAATTTATGAGTGAAGCCATCTGGTCCAGGACTTTTGTTTGTTGGGAGGTTTTTAATACTGATTTAGTCTCCTTATTAGTAATCAGTCTGTTCAGATTTTCTATTTCTTCATGATTCAGTCTTGGTAGATTATATCTTTCTAGGAATCAAAAATTCTTTAGTATAAAGTTGCATATATACTACGATAATGTTGATTTACAAGACACCAAGGTGCACTTCAATTTTAGCCTCTTAACAAGTGATTCTATACAATCTCTGGTGTCCGTTCATTTTCAAATGGTTGGAATTCTCGCAACACACATCTCCAGGTGCCTAACTGACCAAATTTCTTGCCTATACTTGTGTTTGTCTCCCATAACCGTTCATATATTTTAACATTTTTATGTTCACTTCATGTAGAAGTTAAAAAATTGGGGGGAGAAAATCAAATGAGATTATTGGTCATAAGGCCATTGCTTTTGAAGTATCTATACAATGAAAAAAACTGGGGGGGAAAAAAAAAAAAAAAGAAATCCCTGTTTTGCCAAGCTAATGGAGGAACATCTTCCTAATCCAAATATTGACATCTTGTGAACTAATTAATTAGTTTGATTAAAACTGGAAGAAACATTTAAAAGCAAAATGTATAAGAGCACGTATTAGAAAAAATATACTCAGCTATGAACTCTTCTTAAATAGCAAATATCAGAATTATTACAGTTTTCAAATGTGATTAAGTGCTCAAGCATCCCTTAGAATATTGTATATTCTCAGGTCATAGAATTACAGAATTTTAAAAACAAGAAATCCTAAGGATCATGAAGCCCATTTTAGAAAGGAATGATAAGTGCCTCAAATGGAAGTGACTTGCTTGAATGCATTGGACACATTGGGTAGCTGAACCCAGATATTCTGACCCCCTGTACTAATAGTGATGACAATTTTCAGGTGAACACCTTTCAGATGCTGTCTCTCTTTAATTCTCACTGTCTTTATTTTTCCTTTTCTTCACTAAAAACCAGCTTCTGTCATTCCCAAGGTCCCAGCTTCCTCTAGGAGGAGCCTGGGAAACAATTTGTCTTTGCACAGCTCCTACTTCATAGTGTGCACATCCCCACCCACACTACTCGATACTGTCATCAAGTACAGAGGGGTTTGTGTTTATTATCCAAGTCCACACAGATAAGATATTGTGTAAAGAATCAAAATTTATTATTACGTGTGTGGACGAAAATAGGGTTTTATGGATGGAACCTCACAGGGTGATCTGATCATAAATTCTTAACTGGGTAGGTCATGGTGAGTAGTCATGCCCAGGCCTGTGACTTCCCTAGTATACAGCTTTGCTTTGCTTTAAGCAAGCCCTATCTATTGTTCCTGTGTATCTAAGTTAACATATCTTTGAAATGCCAGAGTAATCTTCATTTTCAGACTTCTGGGAGGTAACTGTCTTCAAGGGAGCACATAATGTTGTTAACATTCCTGTAAATCAATCGTGAATACTTCCTGCCTTGTTTTCTCCCACTTTCATGTAATCTTCCTTACATTCCCTCCTCAACTCAAAATGTATGAAAAGAACTGCAAAACTCATTCTTCAGCGCATTCGAGATCTTGCTTCCTGGCCATTGTCATCAGTTTGGCTCAGATAAATTCTTATAAAAATTCTCTACAGGTTTGGATGTTCCAATGTTGACAAAGGACATAGAGTAAAATGTTAGTATGGCTTATCTCTTGAGTTGTAGTGTGCCAAGTGATTATTATTTTCTTCTGTAAACTTTAATAAATTTTTCAAAATGTTCTAAAAATGAGTACATCCTGCTTTCGAAATATAAAAATATTGACCTTAAAAAAGACAAATTCTCCATGTGCTCACTTCAGCAGCATATATACTAAAAGAAAAAACAGACAGATTTCTTCTCCCACTCGATCTCCTCATAATCCCTCACTCCCACCAAGGACATGAGCCATTGAGGCTGCAATCCCTCTCTATCTATCGAAGCACTAATTATTTTTCTCTTGTTTTCAAGGGTAGAACCACTTCTACTGCTTATCATCACAATGCAGTTAATCTTTCATTTTGCAATTCAAAAATGAAAATAATTTGTATTTCTGAATAATTTTGGCATTCTTCTAAAGCTTTTCAGGACCCTTCTTTTTGAAGCAAGGGAGATGATATGAGTAATGTGAGTGGGGACAAACTCCTCAACCCTCAAGGTTCTTTTGGCTGTTCTAGTCAAATAGACATGAGACAGATTAACAAGAGAAAATTACCTAATTTAATACATATGTACACATGGGCACTCCACACTCTTGAGAGATTCAAAGATATAAAGAGAAAATAAAATATATATGTCATTCTGAGCTAAGGATGAGGTAAGGTGCCTTGGGAGCTTCAAGAGATCGTTTCAGGATGATGAGAAGAGCAGATGTTTAGGAACTAGAAGTTTATCCTGCCCAATAGATAGGTTAAAAAAAGACGGTTATCTCCGATAATCTCTTATAATGCACATGGCCCCTACCTAATTCAAATTGTTGGAGGTAGTTAGGTGGTAGAAGAAGTTTCTCTTGAGCCCACAGGGTGTTGGTTGACTCTAGCTCAAAACAATCCACATATCACAGAGGTACATCTGGAGATGACTCGTTCTGAACTCCCATAGTAACATCTGGTAGGCGAAAAACTCTTAGTTCTTTTTGTATGATGTTTCTATCCTCAGGGTGTAAAATTATTCCTGAGAAATAAAGTATCTCACTTTCTGCTCCTAAAAGATACTGAGCCCCATTATGATTTCTATTCTTTGTTATGTCAAGTATAAGAAGACTTTGGCCTGAAGCAGTGGGCCAATTGTTTTCTTGTTTTTATTTTTGTTTTTGTTTTTTTATGGTGACATTGGTTAATGAAATCCAATACCAATTGTCTTTTAAGGCCACCCCTGGTTCTTGATAATAATGATGATGCCCACATATATAAGAAGCCATAGATACAGTTCTACCTGCAGAAAAGCAAAGGCTCATTCTCTTTTTATCCAAAAGACAACTTAATGTTTCTCTTTTTTTATTTGTTTATTTTTCTGTGTATAAAGGCACAGAGTTTGAAAAACTGTATAGCTGTAGGTGAGCATCAAATTTCACTTTAAGCTGCCTGGCAATTAAAGCTAAAATAAAGAAATAGTCATCGTAATTTCGTTTTCTTTCAGTAATTCACTGGGAGACTATATGGTAGATTTATATGATGAAGCAATTATTGATATCACAAATACCAGAAAACCTGTGACAAGTAGGCAATTGTTTCTCATGATACTAAATATAACCACTATTATTAAGACTGAAAAAAATTGTTACCTTTTACCAGATAATAGTTTAAGTAATCTTTTGCTGCTTTCTGTATATTTAGATAGCTTACTTCCAGTTTGACTTTAAGAGAATTTTTTCTTTTCTGATAGTATCTAGTAAAGATTAGGGTTGGAAAATGATAACTAATTAAAGTAAAAATATTTAACAAATTTTATTACAAGTAAAATACTTCAAATAATTTCGAATTATCTCTCATTCATTCTTTCTCAAAGCTGTTTAGTCTTTTAAAATTGCAGAATTTAGCCCTGAAAGAAAGGGCCTTAGAATTTTTCTAGTTCAATCTTTTCATTAATTATTATGGGTATATTTTCTCAGTATCTTAGGCTCTAAAATTTATAAAGTACAATTTTCAAATTAAAAAAAATGACTCAGATAAAAAATGAATGTGTCAAAGATTTTATTTGACTCGTTAATTAATGAGGGAACTAGGAGCATATTACAAACAATTCAAAGAACAATTGAAAAACTTGATTTATATAGGAAATCTAATAGATTTCTGTCATATGTATAATACTGATTAACCCTCTAGCAGGGTCACACACCATAACCTATGGGGTTTTGTTCCAATGGATAGAAATTATTTGGATCACTACAGAATGAATAAAAACAATTTTCATTATTTATGAATTCTATATCTGGGAATTTGTCTACTCATTAAAATTTATTTGTACCCCAAAATCAATATTCACCATGCTTTCACAGTCGTTTGAGGACCTGAATAGAGCAGCAGAAAATTTGAGTTGCCCGACATGCATGTTGCCAGATGAGGTCAAACAAAGTGACAGTCTTCCTTCTTGTTTCAGCTCTCACATTATAAACAAGCGCCCTTTTTGCAGTCTATTTAGTGTTGTGGTTTTTGCATTTTTGTGCTTTTTTTTGTTGGCAATTTCACTGTTTAAAATGGCCCTCAATCACAGTGCTGAAGTGCTGGCTAGTGTTTCTAATGCAAGAAAGCAGTGATGTGCCTTAGGTGTGTGTCACGTAAGTTTTGTTCAGGTATGAGTTATAGTGCCGTTGGCCACAAGTTCAAAGTTAATAAATTAACTATCTATGTGTATGTATATGTGTGTATGTATGTATGTATGTATGTATGTATAAAATAAAGTGTTTTAAATAGAAACACAGGTAAAACAAGGTCACATATTGATCAGTTAATGAAATTTGACCAGAAGATCTCAGGAACCTAACCCAATATTTTCCATAGAAGCGATGGTCAGTATTTGCTAATTCAGTGTTCATGACAACTATATAGAACATCGCTAATGGGAATAATGAGACTTGGCTGTATCTACAAGTTAATCTTTGCCGCTGCAGTTTTATAGAATAGGCCTGTAATTAGAAAGTCAAGCGTCGCACTGCACTGCAAGATCATCTGGTATCTCTTGTCTATTTCCATATTTTAAGTAATATTTCTAGTAATATTTAATTAGTTTTGCAAAATGCCTTGGCTCTGCTATAGTTCTCTGCCCTTTCCTTAAGTTGTAAAACATAAAGCAGGATATACTTTTCTTTGATCAGTGCTAACTGGAGTGCATTTTTCTCCCTTTTAACTCTAGAATTGCATTGTCTTCCAACATATAAAATTCAGTTACCTATGCTTTAAACATTATCACTTTAAATACATATTTAAACTATTATTCACTGACTCTTAAATCTCTTTGTGCTATTCCTACTCTGGAAAACTTATATTTCATTTATATAGTTATGATATCATATTTTGCTCTTAACTTAAATATAAAATGGTGATTCAAACTATTACAACCCTCTTACGTTTGTTTGTTTTTGGAAGTTTAGAGGACCTTATTTAGGAAGTATTGTTAAGGATAAAAGCCATTTGGTTAATTTAAAAGACTTACTATAGTAGCATCAGAAGATATTTCATCAAGTTCTGTCACTCACTAGTTGTGTGATCTCGGGTAAACCATCTAACCACTCCGTGCCTCAGTTTCCTTATCTCTAGTTCTCATCTCTAAAATGAAGTTGATGACCCCTATCTTGCTTACCTCCCACTATTATGGGAAGCCACCAGAAGTGTATAACACGAACAAGGTCCAACCTATTCCCAGAGATCAGGAAGTAACATTGAAGCTGAAACTTGAAGAAAATAAAGGAAAAGAAGAAATAGCTTGTGTGAAGACCCATCTGAAAAACAGGCTCAAGAAACTGCAAACCCCATGTGACTGGAGATGTCAAGGGGATCAACGGTGAGGCTGGATTGGGTGTGGGTTCTGAAATTGCCTTCTTTCCACTAATTGTGAACATTCTTCAAGCCATTCTCCTGTTAAACAATTTAACACAATCATGTGTCTATTTACTTAATAAGTCCCCTATTATGTGAACATTTCCCTGCATTTTTTTTGTAGTGCTCTTCATCTTAAAATTGTGATATTAATTTGAGGAGCTCTTAATCAAGCTTTTCTAATTCCCAGCTATAGTCATTGATGTTTGCCTAAAGTTGAAGAGTATATGTATATCTATCAGCAAAACAAGAGTAAGAAAATATAAAGAGAAAAGACAAGAATATCCCTCACATCTCCTGCAGTAAGTCAATGAGCCATCACAGGATTCCAAATGAATTTTGAGAGGAATTCCTGGTGATATAGGACAGGTTTTGATCCTATTTCACTTGATGTGGCAAATTATAAGCACATTTAAACCCAAGGCAGATCTGAGAAGGTTGAAACTGGCCCACCCATTTTAAAAAGCAAAATTTTGCCTCAAATTCAGTAAGCTGCATACATAAGCAAACTGTTGCACTGTCATAAACTGAATTACTAGGGAAAATCTAAGGCTTCAGAAACAGTTCTCGATCAATAGCTAGGAAGTTGTGTTGCCCTGTGAAAAGTGAGCTTGTGCCTGCAAATTAAAAAAAAAAAAACTGTTTATACGTCTGGCCTCACAACATAATCATACAACTCTTTTAAAAACATATTGGCATACATCAAGCTGGAGAAATTGGGCCGGTAGTTAGAAAACACTTCTATTTCAAAAAGGCTCCTTCTAAGGAAAGTCTGAAAGAAAAAAAGAACGCTTTCATCAGAAGCATGAAACACTTCATTATTTCAAAATCTAACCAAACCTATTTTAAATAAGAGTCATTTAATGTGACATGTGCTTACTATGAATGAATGTCTTTAGACTATAAACTAATTCCTACAGTGTTTAACAAAGAAAGGCATACTGTTAGCCATGATGAATATGCTAATAACGTTTGAAGATGGAAAATTATGCAACCACATCTTATCCCATCATTTTATTTTGTTAGAAAAATTTTCTTAACGTATCATCAGCACCTTATATAAAATGGGTCATATATAGGAGCAATTGCAGTTTTGAATCTAGCACGCTAGCTCTAATTGTAAAATATAAACTTTAATTATAAGATGTAACTATTCTATGACCAAGTTTTCATGACTCTGAAATAACTATCTCTATTTTAATTTGAAATGATTTATTTTATAAAGAAATAACTGCAAACTTTCAATTAAGGAACATAAAATATTTAGAAATACCATATAAATTAAAAGGCAGTATATATAGTAGCTTTTTTTTATAGCTATGTTCTATCTACATCCAAAAAGCTTAGAATATCTTACCAAAAAAGTCACACTGTACAATTTGGCTATTGCGATAAAAAATGGAAAGTAAAATATCATGTTATTCTACAGAGACAAATATACCAATCTCACAAATGAACATACTGATTCACATTACACTTAGCTCTGAGCCTCCTGTCAGCCAAAACATAAAGAAAAATACAAGTTACATAATTCTTACCTTATGACTAAAAGAAGTATACTATTTCTTCAGGCTATTTTTCTGTGAAACTATATTCTAAAAGGAAGTGGAATTAACATTTAGTTTCTATTTTATGTATGCTTGGAAATTTACATAAATCATGTGATTTAATCCTCTCAGTGAGCTTAATATTAATCCACTTACCATTCTATGAAAGGCAGATTCAAGTCTAGGACTGCTTAATTCCTAGGTTTATGTTTTTTCCACGTTCCCAACAGCTTTGCACAGAGTACTTTAAACCCCATAATGGATCATCTGTTAAAGAACAAAATTCAAGCAAGTAAATATGAAGATCTAATTGGCTTTATTAAAACAATTCATGAATTGGACAGCATCCCATCTAACAATTACAAAGGCATTCTGATGAGTTGTACAAACTGGAAGGTTTCTATAGGCAGAAAGAAGACGGTACCAAGAAGTTAAAGAGTGAATTCTTCTAGGCAAGGATACCTTCCCTTAAGGGAAGGCAGGGCATCTTATCTGGCTGATTACCTCACTAGCAATGATCAGGAAATTCCAGAGTGGGTGGTTTAAATTTCCACTCCTGGGAGAGACTGAAGCTGCAATTAAGTTAGTTATTAAATTTTGGTTTGGTGACCATAACTTAGCAAAAGTGATTCCAGTGTCGATGTAAGAACATCCAAATCTGTAGAAAGTTTGTATGAGTTTATTGGAGTCCGAGCTAAACAGAAGATAAGCCTGGAAGCAAGATCTCAACAGACTGAGAAAAATGCTTCTCAGAATGACAATTTGTAGTTTCTTTTACACGTTTGGAATTAAGGAGGAAGGATTACAGAATAGTTAACATGAGTATGTGCTCTCTTGAGGGTGGTTATGCTTCAAAAAGTTCCTAAAAAGAGGCATTTTCAATGCTGTATTAACCTAAATGCACGAAAACAATGGACAGGGCTTGATTAAGGCAAAGATAACCTTTTACCAGAGAAATTCTAGGCCTGAGGTATAACTACCCACCATATCTTGCCCAGTTAGGAATTTCTGTGAAATTACTTTTGGTCATTGATTTATTATAGAGACTCTTTGTTTGTTTACATCATTTTGGCCTGTTGTTTCTTTTCTTCCTTTTTTTTTTTCCGACACATCATAAGGATTTTACTAGAAACTTATAACCATTCTTTGTATAGTCATTTCTTCTACTGAACTTCTGTAGAAATTAAGGACATACATTTAAAAAATGATTTAGTTAGGTTCTGTTCTGGATAAGATAGAGTAAGCGCGATTCATTTTTTTTTCACCAACTGAATACAACTATAAAATCTAGATAGAATACATGAAACAGGGATTTTAGGACTCTGATAAGTAAATAGTAGCAAATGGATTGAAGAAGATCAGAATTTGAAGTATCACTGAGCTGGTGGTGACTTTCCGATTTTTATCTCGCCAACATCCTCTAGCCTGAACTGAAAACAGCACCAAACACAGAGGTGTAGTCAAAATTTGTAGCCTGAACTCAATCAGTTCAATTATCTGATAATACAAAAATATCAATATTCTCCATAAGATTTCAATAAGACCCAGAGCCCTATAATATTTAAAATGTCCAGGACACAATCCAAAATTACTCAGCATTGAAAGAACCAGTAAAGTCTCAACTCATGGAAAAAAACTATAGGTGCCAACACCAAAACGACATATACATTAGAATTATATGACAAAGTATTTGAAGAGGCTACTATAAAAATGCTCTAAGAAAGGCTAAACACTCCTGAAACAAATAGATGAAAATTCTTAGCAAAGAAATAGAAACTGTAAAGAATTAAATGTTGATTTTACAAAGATGAATAAAAAAAGGTCATGTTCTCAAAGTGTCTGCAATCTAATTGGAAGGATAAGGAATTTTTTAAATTGCAGTAATACATAAAAGAATTAAGATCTAAATTAATAGATTGAAATCCATTCACAGATTTCAACAAATTGAGAGCACCTACAAAGACACCAAAATCATGACAATACGTTATGGAAAGTGCTGTGACAGAGGCACGAACAAAGAGCAGCAGGACCTGAAAGAGGAAGTGGTCAATCCTGGGGGTGGATGGAGAGGTAGGAAGTTGAGGAGAGGATCAGGGTGGATCTGTTATTTAGGATTCAGTTGGCCCAAGAGTGATAGAGACTCAAAAAATTGTTTTTCGTTTGTTTTTGTGTGTGTGTGTGTTTTGCTCCTATAAAAGTCTTAATGGAAGCATCCCAGAGCTGGTATAGATGTTCCGCCATTGTCTGGATCTCAGACTGATGGCCTAGCTTTCTGCTCCAGCATCCCCAAGGGACAGCCCTTTTCGTCCCTGTTCAGGATGGAGTTTTAGCCATTCCAGACATATCCCAAGCAGTAAGAGGAAAGGGATGGGAAAGGGCAAAGTTTTAGTCCAGCTTGTGTGTTTTTTGTTTTTGTTTTTTAAAGGAAAGTCCCCTGAAGCAGCCACTGACATATCATTGGCCTGAACTTAGTCACATTGCCACACCTAGCTTTCGGAGAAATTGTGAACTTTTGTCTTGATTTTGGATAGCACATGTCCAACTGAAATCTGGGAGCTCTGAAACTGAGGGAGAAGATGAGAACTGATATTGAGGGGCACTAAGAGATCTCTGATACAGTAAGCTTCATCGAGTAAGCCTTTGAACTTCTTTTGGCTTCTAAGTCACTCTTTTTTCTTGGTTATTCTTCTGCTTCAAAGGCCTCTCTTTGCCTCCTTGCTAGTTTCTCCTTATCTTTCCATTACAGGTTTAGTTCTGTGGAAGCAGATGCTGAGACAGAATTTAGTGTTTAAGATGTATCTTAAAAATCAAATACTTATGAAAGAAAGGAGAAGAAAGCAGGACAGTACAGAGAGAGAAGTTGGACTGCAGTGCAGGTCTAACAAAGTTGTGATCTACCCAGTGAGGTGTCTGAAACAAATATCACTGGTTAGAGTTGTCCTGTGATTGGACAAAAATGTTCAATCATTTATACCCCAGCCTTGCTTAGTCACTGGATTTGGACTGCCTGGTAAAGGTGGGACCTTGGGTGAAGTGACTCTCTCAGCTGAGGAAGCTTCTGAAGGAGCTGATGGCTGGAGGCCACCTGCTGACTGGCTTCTATTCAGCTAGGTCACAAGTCTTTCTTTGAAGGGGAGTCTGGGCAACACCTCTTTTTGCCTACCGAGCTCTCAGCCCTCAGATCTCTTTTCTTTACTTCCCCTTATTCCTTAGGTGATCTTATCTCATATTTATAACTCCAGCCTGGACGTGAACTTCTTCTCTCCTCTGCTCTCTAGACCCAAATATTCAATTACCTACTTCGTATTTCCTCCTGAATGTGTAAGGGGCATCTAAAAGTTAACATTGAAAACTTAAAATCCTTTTACCTCCTAATATTTTATTCTCATCTTCCACATCTCGGTAAATCACTTAGGTATTACTTAGCATTACCCTTGAACCTTTTCTTTTTTTCATGTTGCATATCCAATTCATCAGCAAACTCTGTTTTTTCTACCTTTAAAATATCCAGAATCTGACCACTTCTCACCGCTTCCATTATGTCCTCTTTATTCCAAGCACAATCATCTTATGCTGTGATTATTGCACATGTATTTATTTCATAGGGTTAGGTCACCTCTTATTCTTCTATGTTAGACCTTTCTGTCATAAGTGTTATAATTATTTTGTTATATTATAGAGATAAAATCCTACTGGTATTTCAATTTCAATGGTCTTAAGCCTATAAATGAAGCTAGGGAGAACTGACAGTGTTACAATATTTAATCTCTCCACTCAGAAATATGGTATATTTTTTCATATTGTTAAAACCTTCTTTTATCTTTCAGTAGATTTATAGTTTCCTTTATTTACATTACACATTTCTCTTGTACACTTATTCTGAGGTATTTTTATATTTTGGATGCCAATGTGAAGAGCATCATTCTTATCATCTGATTTTCCAGTCAGCTATTTCTGGCATATTCGTTATATGAGTAGAGGAAATAATTGAGTAGGTGTTGGTAGGTGTAATTTATCCTACTGGTGGTCTTTGAAATTCAAACTTATGAAAAAAACACCAAACTTTAGTAAATCTGATGAGATGGATTACGCAACCCTAAAAATAAAATGTAGTTATTTTAATCGTAGATTAAAACTCAATGTTTCAAGTGTATCCATTTGTTAAAACTTGTCAAATCGTACACTTAAAATTTGTGTGTTTCACTGCACGTAATTTTACCACACCAAAAAAAAAACAACCCATAAAGAGATATTGAAATCTGGTTAATAATAGGCATGCTGAAGTGTTTAGAAGTGAAGTGTACTGATGTCGGCAACTTACAATGAAATGCATAAAAATATAGATGGATTGGTGGATGGATAGAAAATAAATAGATAAGTATATGTTTATATAATGAAGCAAATATGGCAAAATGTTAATTATAGCATGTAAGTGATTAATACAGGAAAGGTTATTATAATTTTATTAAATTTTGGTATGTTCGAAAATTTCTATTAAATGTTAGGGAAAAAAATTCTATTATCAACTACATAGTCTGTTAAATATTCTGTACTTCAATAGCTCACCTCATCTCAGTGACGCCCCCTCAACAAAGAGAGTCTCTGCCACACGTGGCCTGACATTTGTTTACCGGTGGTGAACTAAGAACATCTTTGCTTTTCTGTTCTATGTTTCTATTCTAAACTCTTATAACTAACACTGTTAGGAGCATAATGTCATAAGACCCAGTATTATCTGGTGCCAGCAAACAGCCCCAGAAACAGCCTTCAGCCTTCATGATGGGTTGGCTCATTATCCAAGTCTAAGGATCCAATCTTACTACAGTTGCATTCAAAAGGTTAAATTAAAGGGTCGTGGCTTTAAATTGTGGAATGAATCATAAGTCAAATTTGTTCAATCTGTTTTTCATTTGCTAGCAGCCAAGATTTGAAATATTACTCCCAGGTCTCTGCATTGCTTTCTTTTGCTTGTAAGATTAATAACGGATAAAGTTAAGTTGAACTGAACTGGGAAATGGCTGAGTTTTGAACTCCCAGATTTTTCTAAGTGTATCTTTTTCCCAACTGATCACAGTTTCCAGGGATGGAGGGGACAAGTGAGTTTTCACAACTCTTTTCCTTTGATATTATAATATTTTTCATTCATATTAATCATAATTCTGAAATTTCTAGTCTTGTTTGCTGTTTCATAAGTCTGTGCTTTTCTTTATAATGGTGAAATTCTTTTGTGCATCTATCTTAGATATAAGAAAGGAGTAAAATTTTATAAAAATAACTAGATATCTTATGAAAACATATGTGAAACAGTGGTTTTATACAGTGAATCAGAAATCTTATGACCCATGATGTTTTCAGGCCACTGAATACTCGTGTTAGTAAACACTTGTATCTTAAATTAACAACATTATCACCGTGCAGTTGCTTGTGTACATGTGGCTATACAATGAAATTCATGGTACATGCTAAAGTTTATGTGATGGAGGTATATAAAAAGTTTGGGTTCACTTTAAAAAAAATATTTTGGAAAGAACAAAAAACGCAAAAATCATCTAAATTGCAGTGTTGTTAATCTAAGTAATATATGTTCAAAAACAGTCATTAAATTTCCTTTTTTTTCTTCTTTCAATAAAACTTACATTGACAAAAATTCTTTCATTTCTACACATTAATAAAATCTATGAACTTTTTAAAAGAAAAAAATAACTAGATATCACCTTCTCCTATCTCCCACTCAGGCCTGTGGTTAACCAGTTTAGGTATAAAATATGTCACAGGTAGACAATATATATTCTGAAAGACATGATTTCCTTTTGTCTTAATTTTGGCTATTGCCTCAAAGTAGTAAACAAAAGGAGGTGTTGACCTAGCTTTTAGGACCTGCTAAGAGTTTGTAAAACTCACTTTGTCACTCTAAGCCAATCTCCCATCTCCAGCCTATAGATGAGATAAGGACTGTCGGAGGTGAGAATCATTTTGGGAAACAGTTTTTGGAGTTATGCATAAATCTTCCCATCCCACCCCCAATGTAAGTGAGGTAAGGAGCTGTAAGAGAATATCTCAGAGAACTTGCCATGTGTCTTCACGTGTTTGGAGAGCCCGGAGACTGACTGGTACCTGGAAAAGCCTAATACAAGAGCTGATTAGAGCTGCCCTTGATGACAGAGTGAGGAGTTAAGGCTATAGCGGGGTTGGTTTAGTCAGCACTTCCAAAATTGGGTGAAGCAAAAATATGAGTATTTCCAAGTGAATCAGAGTGGACACCACAGTAGGTGGCCAGCATGAGTTGTCTTAAAGCATCTTTATTCTAGAGATATATCTGCCTGACAAAACAATTCTAAGAGAGAGTATAAAGCCAGAAGCAGGAGCTATGGGAACAGTTGTGGGGCGTCAGCTGGAAGAGGCTTGCCCCTATCAGAAAATAGTGCAGCAGGTAGCTCTAGCAAGAAGTTTTCAAATAATCCACAAATCTTCTCATGAGAGAAAGAGTCAGCAACTCTGTTTCTGTTAGACAGAGGACCTGTACCATTGTGGCACCAATCAAGCAGAGTGATTAGGGGGAGAGGTAGAACAATACAGGAAAGCAGACCCTCTCAGTGCACGAGTCCAAAGCTAGATTTGATTAAGAGTTGTGGAAGAGAAGGTGCTTTCAAATGAATAGGGATTATCATTTTTATTTCGAACAAGTTAAACTTCGAAGTCATGAAGAAAAGACCGTGTGATGGATAAAACCTCAAAGTTTTAAGAAAAGCTTTCCCATCTGCCCTCAGATAATATTCATAGCTGGGGAAGGGAATGCCATTCAGGCTTATTTGAAAGATAGTAAGAAAAATAAAGCTGCTTAATAATTTTGCCTCACAAAATCCAGCTAGTTCATAAAGAACAAGTAAAATATATACATAACCATAGGAATTTAGAGCTGAGGTGGATTTTTTTGTTTCCAATGAACGGCTGTCTCTCTTTGTGAGAGGATTATATTTTCCCACCCACAAACATCAAGCTTAACCATGTTATTTGCTTTGGCCAATAAAATACGAGTGGGAGTGATGTGTAATACTTTTAAGCAAAAGCTTTAAGAGTCATCACATGATTCCACCATCATGTTTTGCCTCCTGCCAAAAGGAGGAGATGTCCCTGATAGAGACTGCTCTTTCAGCTCAGATCCAAAAGTGAAGAGCATATGAAGCTAATCCACAGCTAACCTGTAACCAACATGAAATACGAATGAGAAATAAATTTTTTGTTGTTGTAAACCTCTGAGATTTGGAAGTTGGTTGTTACTGCAGAATAACTAACCTGAACTGACTGATCACACAATATTTGGTAAAACCAAAATACAAGCTTATAAAAAGTTTTAAAATATATATAAAAGCATAATAAAGTGGTTTATAATAAGAGGCAAAAAAAAAAAAAGTGGCACTGACAATAAATGTTATGAATTCGAAGAAGGAAAAGTTGGCATAATGTTGACATGGTCAGAGTTACTCTTAATACTGAAAATTGGAAACAATTTAATAGAATACAGTATAATGTTATGAGGTCATTAAAAATGTTATAGCGGAATCTTTAAGGGCAGAGAGAGAGGCCCATATCATGCTGTTTAAGTTTAAAAAGCACATTAAAAATCAAAATATACAATATGATCCTCTTTTTGTAAACTAAAAAAGTATGTTTTCTCTCCTCCCTCCTCCATTAGGAAAAAAAGAAAAATCACCCTAAAATATCAACAGCATTTATCTTTGAGCAATAAGTCTAATATTTAAATTTCTTCTTTTTGCTTATATAACATAAAGAAGGAAAACATTTTAAAATAAAATATATGAACAAAAAGGAGAAGAAATACACAAATTAAAGGAACAAGATGGTGATGTCTGAGCTGTGGTTATAGCAATAAGAATGAAAAAGATACAGGGGGCTTTATAGAAGAAGAATTGAAAAGAACTTAGCTCATTAACCTCTGAAACTCTCTGAGGCTTCAGCATTCATTTAGGTCAGCACACAGTTTGGATCTTTAGATCAGTTACTTTCTTCATTCTCAAGTGCAAGCTCCATTCTCTTTTTCCCATTAACACTCATCCCTCTGCTCTTTTCCCTCACATTGTTTCTTAGTCACCCTCTCTAATCCTCTCTCTATTGTAGATAAACTCCTGCACATCCTTGCCCTTATCTTACAATCTGTTGTTCACTCCCTAGAAAACATTGTGCCTTTCACATTGTAGATGCCCCATAGATATTTGTTGAATGAATACTTTTTTCATAGTGTTATTCCTCTGGGATACCCTCACCATTGCTTTTCATTTTCCAATCTGTTGCTTCTCTCTTGTGCTTCTATTCTAAGTGTATGGTGCCGCCACTGACTTAGTTGGCCAAACCAGAATCTAAGAGTGTCCTAGAGTCACCATCCACTTGCAAAGTCTTATCAGTTCTGTCTCCTTTCTGTCTCTCAAGTCAGTTTTCTTCCCAACATCTTTTCTGCCACTGCCCTTAGTTCAGGCATTCATCATTTCTCCCCTGAGTTATTGCATTAGTCTTGCCTTCAGATTTTTCCCTCTTTCATTCCATTGTCATTCTCTGGCAAATCTCCAAGATGATCTTTTTAAAATTCAATTCTGATTACATCGCTACACAATTTTAAATCCTTCAAAGTCTTCCCAGAGTTCAGGTAAAAAAACAAAATTGTTCATGATGAGTAGACAAAATTCTTCACCATCAGGTCTCTCTCTTTCTTCTTTTGCCAAACTATGACACTCCAAGCATATTGAAAAAATCTGTAGTTCCTGGAACACATCTGCTCTCATTTACCTCTGAGCTCTCTCTGCCTGGAATATTCTTTCTCCCATCGTCATCCCTTTTTTCTCATGATTAAATCCTGCTCCCACTTTCTTCAAAAATTCAGCTCAGGCATCACCCCCTCTAGGAAGTCCTCCTTAGTTAACATTTTCTTTACTTCCTTTGTTCTCCCAAACCATCTCTTGACTACTTTGATTACAACAGTTTATACCACACCGGGATCATTTATTTTTTCCATGGCTTCCCCTCTGCAAGGTAAGCTCTTTGGAATCACCAGTCATGTCTTAGTTATCCTGTGTGTGGCATATAGTCGATGCTCAAAACATATTGATGTCAAATGTCTTGGTGATTGATAGAGTATAAAATCTAAACAGAATAAAGAAGTCTGAGTTAACCAAAGTTTTTGTGATGAGTGATTAAGAGAACGGAGGCTGAGAACAGATACAGGAAAATTTGGAGGCAGAGTTAGTTCAAGGAGTAAGCTGATACCTTGGCTTTCCACATGATGAATTTGAACTGACAGTATCCAACAGGAAAAGACAAATATAGGTATTTTCCTATATAACCACAATACTCTCAACCTACACAAATCCATGGCAAATACAACAATATGGGGAACAGGTGGGCACGGCTGACCCCTCATAGGAGTGGCATACAGGGCAGTGAGAGGCTCCCATGGTCACCCCTCCTCTCAGTAATGTGTGAGAAAGTGATAGGGTTAAAATACTTACCTATCTGTTTATATTTGCAAAGAGAAACACTACAAAGATAAATCAAAACTAATAAAAATGCAGATGAAAGTAATTCTTTCCTGAGTATATTTTGTTATACAGTTTTAGATTTGTTATCTTAAACATGTTTTAGATTTGGTATCTTGTTAACACATTACATATTCAAAAGATATATCAAAAAGAAGCAATCCCTAAAAATTAAAAAAAATTGAAATAAATGTTTTATCATTTTTAACTCTATATCAAGTTAGCAATATAACTACATAGAAAATAATTCAAGTTATTAATGCAATATTTTAACTATGTAGCCTCAGTGGAATATATTATAAGGACAAACAGAGCTGCAAAGAAATCAAAAACTTCATGCATTAAATAGTTTTATTGTTAATAGTAATATTAGTACTATTTTGAAACTTTTTTTTAATATTGAGGAATAAAGCAAATAACTGCTTTTAGGAATCAAGATTTTCCACAGTGGTATATATAAATATTCCCTATAATGTTAAATTTGAATTGGAAATATGAGTATGAGCCTGTGATTTTTTTTTTAAATTTCCAGAAATATGTATTTTCTAGCTCTGACCACTGAAAAGGCCTAAATGTAATGACAGCACAGACTGTGGCCTTTAAATACCACTTCCCACTCTAGAAGCCCAGGCTCTTTGGAGGAATGAGTGATTCCAGAGCTAGGACCTGATATATATAT